>NC_090190.1:821162-1018662 GCF_024679245.1 Pseudorasbora parva | reverse complement strand
TTTCTTATGAAAATGCCCTTTATAGCCTACTTTAAAATATTTAATAAATCCTCCCTATTGAGCCTATTATGGTCTAAAATGTGTAATTTAAAAACGCTATTAAAACGAGAAAACCACAGATCGAGAAATAAAGAAAATAAATCACAGATTCTTCGATCAGAGGCACTTCTTGAAGTGAAATATTAAAAACACGTTTAAATGTGATCTGAGCTTTTGCTGGTTTAGATTTGAGATGTGACGCGTTTGGGTCAAAGCGGGTTCGCGTGCGCGATGATTATGGCACGTCATGATGCAACAGTTTATTAATTTGACTTCATATATAAAGTAAAAATGTGAAAAATCGACATTTATTTAAAAATAGATATTAGATATATACGATGCAATAAAAACAGTTCACATGTTTTCCTAAATTCCCTTAAACAGAAGAAGCTGGATGTGGCTGTGCAGGTGCAGAATGAATGAGTTTTGGACACTCCGCGCGTCCAATCGGTTTGCTCGCTCAATTACTCGACAAACACTGGACTTTCTGTGATGATGAGCGAGCCTCGGTTTAATCCACACACACACACACACACACACACACACACACACGGGCGCGCGCGCGTAAAGGTGCTTTTACTCACACTCGCAGTGAATATCAGAGCGTCTATATATCACTTCATTCATGCGTCGCTTTTAAATTACAGTTCAATAATTAATGTGAGAAACAAATCACAAGCAGAACGTTTTCCCTTTGATTTCTGGTGCATGACATCACGAGGACTATAAAACAGCGTCTCTTCAAATGTTCATATCTGTAAAAATGTAGTTTAAATACGGAGCATATTGCAGCCATATTTTTTTTTTTAAATAAAAATGTTTATGCACAGCAGTATTTAGTGTGGTCTAATCACTATGCTGGGTTGTTTCAAACCAAATTTGGGTCAAATATGGACATATCAAAAATTAAAATTAAACCCAACGGTTGGGTCAGTCCATATTTGACCCAAATTACAGTGCAATAATAGTGGAGTACAATAATTTTATATTTTAACCCAACGGTTGGGTCTGTCCATATTTAACCCAGAATACAGTGCAATAATAGTACAGTACAATAATTTAACATTTAAACCCAGCGGCTGAGTTTGTCCATATTTGACCCAAATTTGTGTTGAAGCAACCAAGCTTTATTTTCTTCTCTTTTTTTTGAGGGAATTACCATAATTATACAGATACATATGTTCTTTATGAGGCATGTGTATCATCATGAGCTCTCATCTGTTGTTTAAACGATCATGGACGATTAGATGAAGGAAGTCCTTCTGTTGTCACAGGGAATGGAGGAGGCGTCCGCGCTCGGGATCCTGGACCATTCAGTGATCAAGAAAGGTGAGAGTCTGATGGGATGCATTTATACTGGAGAAGAGGAGCTGACCCCTCCACCACACATTAAAGGATTCTCTCTCTCATACACACACACACACACACACACACACACACACACACACACACACACACACACACACACACAATAATTCAGCTCTGCAATTTCATTTGAAGTCAAGAAATCCTGCCTCTGCCTGCTTCGCCCTTAAGGCAGCCGCTGTTAATGAACTGTTCATGGTCATATGAGAGAAAGAGGGGGATTAGAGACAGCCGAAATGGAGGAAGAGAGCAGATAATAAAGTTATGAAGAATTCAGAGCATGCATCACTGTGCCTTTCCACTTACGAGACTGGATAGTTAATAAGAAGCGCAATACAGCATGTTTTCATTTGCATTTATTTTACATTCATTGCATATATTTAGCATGTTCTCTGAAATCTGGAGTGTTTACCGAGCAACAGAATGGATCAATGCATGTAGAAACCAAAGCCTTCACGAATAACCGGATCTGCTCACACACAGCTTTACACGAGACGCTCGGCCACACGCCCACACTACAGTACGGGATACAGATCATACAAACGTGTGTGTGTGTGTGTGTGTGTGTGTGTGTGTGTGTGTGTGTGTGTGTGTGTGTGTGTGTGTGTGTGTGTGTGTGTGTGTGTGTGTGTGTGTGTGTGTGTGTGTGTGTGTGTGTGTGTGTGTGTGTGTGTGTGTGTGTGTGTGCCAATCCACGGAAGGGGAAGGAGAGAAGCACACACACACGGTGTGTGTCGCGTAGCAACTACTCCTCAAACACTGCATTCAACTTGACTTTTGGTAGATAAGCTTTGCCTTTGAACAGTGTGTGAAGTATTCAATGACTTCCAGGGCAGTCATTATTTCTGTTAGTCGTTTTCCAGCCGTTTTAAACAAAATAATCTGCTTGTTTGACTGCGTTTTTAATTAAATATCTCTCATTACTGACAGTCTCATTAGCGACTGAGCCCTGTTACTTTTTCATAAATATTTTGTAGTGTAATAATTTTGCAGTTACTCACCAAATTAATGTAGAAACAACTTAAAGATTTGTAACGGCATCTTTGGATGAAAGAAGGACCGCACCGCTGACGTCTTTGAAACATTAATGATAGGCATTCAACATTACAGTATCATTGACACTTATATCGATTTCAACATTTATTAGGCTTTAAAATCAATTTATCAAACAGTCTGCACTGCATAAATTATAACAATCCTTATTAAAGCTACAGTATTCTCTCTTCCATTTGTTCTGTGAGGAACCGAAAAAATGTTAAGTTCATTTAAGTCATTATTTAACTCATTTAAGACTCTCTAATGAGGATACTCCACAAAACATTTTGGCAAATTGGCATAATTGTGTGTGTGTGTGTGTGTGTGTGTGTGTGTGTGTGTGTGTGTGTGTGTGTGTGTGTGTGTGTGTGTGTGTGTGTGTGTGTGTGTGTGTGTGTGTGTGTGTGTGTGTGTGTGTGTGTGTCATAGTCAGGTAATTCACAGTTATGTTTATTACTGGGAAACACTGAGATCATTTTGATACCCACGTTTCTGAGTTGGGCATGTTTCTGAAACATGAAAACTCATCCATGTCTTTATGGAGCGACGCTTTGTGCACTGGAGCGCAGTCATGTTGGGACAGGAATGGGCCGTCCACAAACGGATCCCACAAAGTTGGGAGCATGAAATTGTCCAAAATGTCTTGGTGAAGCATTAAGAGTTCCTTTCACTCGAACTAAGGGGCCAAAATAACCCCACCCCATAACCCTCCCTCCACCAAACTTTACACTTGGCACAATGCAGTCAGGCGAGTGCCATTCTCCTGGCGACGGCCAAACCCAGACTCGTCCATGGGATTGTCAGCCTGAAGCGTGATTGGTCGCTCAGAGAACACGTCTCACTGCTCTAGAGTCCAGTGGCGGCTGCTTTACTCCACTGCATCCCACGCTTTGCATTGCTCTTGGTGATGTAAGGCTTGGATGAGCTGCTCGGCCATGGAAACCCATTCCATGAAGCTCTCTCCGCTGTTCTTGAGCTCATCTGAAGGCCACAGAAGTCTGGAGGTCTGGAGCTGTTGACTTGCACACTGTGACCCTCAGCATGCGCTGACCCCGCTCTGGGATTTAACACTTCGTGGCTGAGTTGCTGTTGTTCCCAATGGCTTCCACTTTGTTATAATCCCACTAACAGTTGAGCGTGGAATATTTAGTAGTGAGGAAATGTCAGGAATGGACTTATTGCACAGGTGTCAGCCTATCACGGCCCCACGCTTGAGTTCACTGAGCTCCTGAGAGCGACCCATTCTTTCACTAATGTGTGTAGAAGCGTCTGCAGGCCGAGAGCTGGAGTTATACACCTGTGGCCATGAAGAGATCCAACACCTGAACTCAGAGATCTGGAGGGGCGGCACAATAGTTTTGGCCTTATAGCGTATGATTAACCATTTGAAGCCGATTGTGTATTTTAGTATTTTGAGCTCAATATCTGTCTAGTGCGGTAAATGTTTATATGGTTGTCAAAGGCACATTTCAATATCAAAATTAATACATTTGGGTTTTGATAAGATTTCCTCAAACAAATCGCCCCACACTAAAAAAAACCAAATTTGGGTCAAATATAGACAAACACAACCTTTGGGTTAAAAAAAAAAGTTTGGTTTGTCCATATTTGACCCAAATTTAGGTTGAAACGGCATTTTTTTTAAAATGTACAAGAGAATAAACCTGCGGACCTCCATGATTTTGATTCTTTCCGACTTCAAAAATGTGAAGTAGGATATTTCCGACAGCAGTATTACGCACTAAAAACTTTGGTTTCAGCTGTTGCTGGTTTAGCGACTAGGCCTAACCTGAGCAGATAAAGGTGTTCGAAACCTCTCTAAAAAGAGACCAGCAAACCAATTTTTCCTCAGACATTTTTTTCCCCTGAGGATTGTAATAAAAATCACACACCAGCGGATTCTCCTAATACACGTTCTCTAGTCCTATTGAAGTGCGCTTTAAAATCCTGCCCACACAGATGTGGCTAATCTCATGAGAACAAATGAGGGTTTTTAGGAAGGATGTCTCACTTGAGCTCACCAATAGAAGAACACTAATCATTATTAGAGTTTCAATGGAGGTCTGTGTGTCATTTACAGTTGACGAACAGTGTTTTAACGGGTGAAAAGCCTTTTAAAGGATATAGGAACATAACAGCCTGTTTTTATTTTTGCCTTTTGATTAAACGGTGTTACCTTCAGGTTCATTTTAAAGTCAGATTTTAAACTTTAATCACGAGAACAACAGATGGAATAAAGCGTTCCCCCAATGGAGATGCAACACCCTAATAAGAGTGAGAAACCCAAATTAAACCCTGACACAACAGATGCAACCTGTGGGAGAGAGTCTTAAAAAGGTTCTCTTAAACTATAAAAGCACAAATTATCACATTTTGATAAACATGTACATTAAAATAAGCCTCCGCTCTCCTGTGGCGTGCGATAGCTCTATTACTTGCAGAGTTGGACAGTAACTAAGCACATTTACCTGAGTACTGTACTTAAGCACACTGAGTATCTGTACTTTATTTGAGTACTGTACTTAAGCACACTTTGAGTATCTGTGCTTTACTTGAGTACTGTACTTAAGCACACTTTGAGTATCTGTGCTTTACTTCAGTACTGTACTTAAGCACACTGAATATCTGTACTTTACTTCAGTACTGTACTTAAGCACACTGAGTATCTGTGCTTTATTTGAGTACTGTACTTAAGCACACTTTGAGTATCTGTGCTTTACTTGAGTACTGTACTTAAGCACACTTTGAGTATCTGTGCTTTACTTCAGTACTGTACTTAAGCACACTGAATATCTGTACTTTACTTGAGCACTGTACTTAAGCACACTTTGAGTATATGTACTTTACTTAAGTACTGTACTTAAGCACACTTTGAGTATCTGTACTTTACTTGAGCACTGTACTTAAGCACACTGAGTATATGTACTTTACTTGAGTACAGTACTTAAGCACACTGAGTATATGTACTTTACTTGAGTACAGTACTTAAGCACACTGAGTATATGTACTTTACTTGAGTACAGTACTTAAGCACTCTGAGTATATGTACTTTACTGGAGTACTGTACTTAAGCACACTTTGAGTATCTGTGCTTTACTTGAGTACTGTACTTAAGCACACTTTGAGTATCTGTGCTTTCCTTGAGTACTGTACTTAAGCACACTTTGAGTATCTGTGCTTTTCTTGAGTACTGTACTTAAGCACACTTTGAGTATCTGTACTTTACTTGAGTACTGTACTTAAGCACACTTTGAGTATCTGTACTTTACTTGAGTACTGTACTTAAGCACACTTTGAGTATCTGTGCTTTACTAGAGTACTGTACTTAAGCACACTTTGAGTATCTGTACTTTACTTGAGTACTGTACTTAAGCACACTTTGACTATCTGTGCTTTACTTGAGTACTGTACTTAAGCACACTTTGACTATCTGTGCTTTACTTGAGTACTGTACTTAAGCACACTTTGAGTATCTGTGCTTTACTGGAGTACTGTACTTAAGCACACTTTGAGTATCTGTGCTTTACTTGAGTACTGTACTTAAGCACACTTTGAGTATCTGTGCTTTACTGGAGTATTATTTTTTCTGTAATCTTCTGACTTTAACTTCACTACATCTGAAAGACAAATATCGTCCTTTTTACTCCACTACATTTCTATCAATGTCCTCGAAGTCGAAAGTCGTTTCTGTCGCAGCTTTGAAAGTCAGTGGATGATTTTATTTTTATTTTTTTATTCTTTTAAAAGATTAAGAGCTTTTATTTTTTATTTGCAGACAGCCTATCAGTAATCTCTCTTGTAGGATTATGAGAAGTTTCATTTTTTTAAACACTGATCAGTTTTATAGCAAAATGGAAGAAGACAGTTCCTCGGCACAGTGTGTGGCCATGCTTAGAAAGTATATTTCGGTTTTATGAAAACATTGAAGATTAGTATAGCTAGCATACACTTGATGCATTTCTCATAAAATGTTCAAACATGTAAATATCTGGGAGAAAGAGAAGAGTAAACAGTGAGAATATCAGATGTGTATCAGTGTATTGGATCCGTGCATTCGGCCTTAAAGTGACAGCAGCTTTATAACTTTTCTACAAGTATTTAAATGAGTTTAAGTTAGTCGTCTGCTAGTGTGTCAGATGGAGCGTCACTGACTGGCTAAGGGCCAAATGTATTTTCTGTTGTCCAATCGAATGAATGGAGAGGCGGGCCTTCCGTTGTTGACCGTTACCTTGATTTGACTGACAGGACAGCTGATTCAGGGGTTGTCTAGAAACATTAAAAAAAATGCACTGCTCTTTTCTAAATTAAAAAAATGTCAACCAAAAACGGCAGCGCAGTGTGCCTTGTGTTTTCAAACCTGAAAAATGCATTGTGTGTGATCGGGACCTTAAACCACCATGATGGCATAATGTGCATTTATACAACAATGCAACAATAATAAAACAATGCATTAACATAAAAGGAAATTTACTTTTGATACATAAATACTTTTAAAAACAAATACTTCTGTACTTTTACTCCAGTAAAAATCAGTTTTTACACTGCAAAAAATGTTCTTCTTATTTAGTTCTTTGTCTTGTTTCCAGCCTAAATATCTAATAATTCTTAAATCAAGATTCATTTACTAGACAAGTAAGACAGCATAAGATATTTTTTCTTGTTTTGTTGAAAATCAAATCTAAATGAAGAGAGTTTTTGCTTAAAACAGGCAAAATGATCTGCCAATGGGGTGAGAAAAATAATCTTATTTCCGTTTGGGACGGAAACAAGAAACAAGATTTCAATCAGAAATAAGATCATTTTGCCTGTTTTAAGCAAAAACTCACTTTGATTTTATTTTCAATAAAACAAGACAAAATATCTTATGTTGTCTTGTCTAGTAAATGCATCTTGATTTAAGAATTGTTAGATATTTAGACTGGAAACAAGACAAAATTACTGAGTAAGAAGAATATTTTTTTTTGCATTCTATTATATTTTACTCAAGTAATAGAGTTTTGTAGTACTTTGTCCACCTGAACCTCTTTGTGTTTGTATCGACAGTTCCAGTCCCATCCAAGCTGAATGGCTCCATCCTGTCCCTGACTAAAGAAGGCCTGGGCCTGGGCGGCGTGTCCAATCCTGCGGAGGTCTTCTGCTCCGTCCCAGGACGCCTGTCCCTCCTCAGCTCCACATCCAAGTATAAGGTGACGGTGGGAGAAGTGCAGAGACGGCTGGCCCCGCCCGAATGCCTGAACGCCTCGCTGCTCGGAGGAGTCCTGCGCAGGTACACTCCAGCCAAGGCAGACCATCTGCGGATGCTGACGAGAATCTGGAAGGTTTTCATCTTCTCTACCTTTTGCTCCTCAGAGCCAAGTCGAAAAACGGAGGTCGCTGTCTGCGAGAACGGCTGGAGAAGATCGGCCTCAACCTGCCGGCCGGCCGGAGGAAAGCGGCCAACGTCACACTGCTCACGGCGCTGGTGGAAGGTAACCTTTAAACACACACACATACAATGTTTGTTTTTGTGACATATGGGGACATTCCATAGGCATAATGGTTTTTATACTATACAAACCAAATGTTCTATCCCCTTACACTGCCCCAAAACCTACCCATCACACACACACAGACACACACACACAACCCCTAAACCTACCTAACACACACACACACACACACACACACACACACACACACACACACACACACACACACACACACACACACACACACACACACACACACACACACACACACACACACACACACACACCCATCACAGGAAACATTCTGCATTTTTACTTTCTCATAAAAACTCCTCCTGTGTGATTTATAAGCCTTTTGTAAAGTGGGGCCATGGGTAATGTCCTCATATTTCACCCTCTCCTGTAATACCTGTGTCATACCCATGGCATTATACACATTTGAGTCCTCATATGTCACAAACACATACCCACACACACACACACACACACACAGCAAAAAATGCACTTCTTACTTAGTATTTAGTCTTGTTTCTAGTCTAAAAATCTAAATATTCTTAAATCAAGATGCATTTACTAGATAAAGTAAAATGACATAAGATATTTTTTCTTGTTTTGTTGAAAAAGAAGTTTCCATATTTTAGTTTTTGCTTAAAACAGGCAAAATGATCTGCCAATGGGGTGAGAAAAATATATAGACTAGAAACAAGACGAATGTACTAAGTAAGAAGAGCATCAATCACTCAGATTACAGCGAGAACCGAGATGTTAATATCAGCCTTCCTGGAAGTGTAAACTCAAACATTATAAAGCAGCCTATTATCACCTGCAGTCATGAGCATGATCGAGCTCCATCTTTTGCTCTCCTCAGGTGAGGCGGTGCACCTGGCTCGGGACTTCGGGTACGTGTGTGAGACCGAGTTTCCGGCTCGAGCCACAGCGGAGTTTCTGTGCCGACAGTCCGACCCGGATCAGCTTCCCACGAGGCGCAGCATGCTACTGGCCACCAAGTGAGTGAAGACTTACACTGCGGACTAATACACTGATGTTTAATGTGCGGATTCAGAGGAATAAACCTGTGCTGTTCCTATAGGTCAGGGAGTTTAACACTGTGTGTGTGTGTGTGTGTGTGTGTGTGTGTGTGTGTGTGTGTGTGTGTGTGTGTGTGTGTGTGTTCCACTATATGGGTCATGCACAAAAGTATATAAATGAAAAAATTACACACTTAAAAACTTAGCATATTCTTAAGTTAAATTATTTAAAAAATGTAAGTAAATATTTTCCAAATATAGTATTATAAAAGTGTATTATACATTACACATTTGTTTCCTATTTAGTATTGAAAAAATACATACATAAATATAATAAACAATATATTAGTCCTATAAAATCGATTCAATTGGATCCTAAAGTTTTACAAGTGCGTGTGTGCGCGCTGTGTACAATTATGTATATTTAAACAAACACACGTGTGCAGATATTATATACAGGTCCTTCTAAAAAAAATCATATATTTTAGATTCATTGCACACCAACTGAAATATTTCAGGTCTTTTATTGTTTTAATACTGATGATTTTGGCACACAGCTCATGAAAACCCAAAATTCTTAAAAAATTAGCATATCATGAAGCGGTTCTCTAAACGAGCTATTAACCTAATCATCTGAATCAACTAATGAACTCTAAACACCTGCAAAAGATTCCTGAGGCTTTTAAAAACTCCCAGCCTGGTTCATTACTCAAAACCGCAATCATGGGTAAGACTGCCGACCTGACTGCGGTCCAGAAGGCCATCATTGACACCCTCAAGCGAGAGGGGAAGACACAGAAAGACATTTCTGAACGAATAGGCTGTTCCCAGAGTGCTGTATCAAGGCACCTCAGTGGGAAGTCTGTGGGAAGGAAAAAGTGTGGCAAAAAATGCTGCACAACGAGAAGAGGTGAGCGGACCCTGAGGAAGATTGTGGAGAAGGACCGATTCCAGACCTTGGGGGACCTGCGGAAGCAGTGGACTGAGTCTGGAGGAGAAACATCCAGAGCCGCCGTGCACAGGCGTGAGCAGGAAATGGGCTACAGGTGCCGCATTCCCCAGGTCAAGACACTTTTGGGCTACAGAGAAGCAGCACTGGACTGGTGCTCAGCGGTCCAAAGTACTTTTTCAGATGAAAGCAAATTTTGCATGTCATTGGGAAATCAAGGTGCCAGAGTCTGAAGTAGACTGGGGAGAAGGAAATGCCCAAATGCCTGAAGTCCAGTGTCAAGTCCCCACAGTCAGTGATGGTCTGGGGTGCCATGTCAGCTGCTGGTGTTGGTCCACTGTGTTTTATCAAGGGCAGGGTCAATGCAGCTCGCTATCAGGAGATTTTGGAGCACTTCATGCTTCATCTGCTGAAAAGCTTTATGGAGATGAAGATTTGGTTTTTCAGCACGACCTGGCACCTGCTCACAGTGCCAAAACCACTGGTAAATGGTTTACTGACCATGGTATTACTGTGCTCAACTCTCCTGACCTGAACCCCATAGAGAATCTGTGGGATGTTGTGAAGAGAAAGTTGAGAGACGCGAGACCCAACACTCTGGATGAGCTTAAGGCCGTTATCGAAGCATCCTGGGCCTCCAGAACACCTCAGCAGCGCCACAGGCGGATCGCCTCCACGCCGCACTGAAGCAGTCATTTCTGCTAAAGGATTCCCCACCTTGTTGGTGTGCAATGAATCTAAAATATATGAAAGTTAAATTTTTAATCATTACATTATGGAAAATAATGAACTTTATCAAAATATGCTAATTTTTTTAGAAGGACCTTTATATACTCACTTAAAGGATTATTAGGAGCACACACTAATGCTGTGTTTGACCCTTTCGCCTTCAGAACTGCCTTAATTCTCCGTGGCATTGATCAACAAGCTGCTGAAAGCATTCTTTAGAAATGTTGGCCCATATTGATAGGAGAGCATCTTGCAGTTGATGGAGATTTGTGGGATGCACATCCAGGGCACGAAGCTCCCGTTCCACCACATCCCAAAGATGCTCTATTGGGTTGAGATCTGGGGACTGTGGCGGCCATTTTAGTTCAGTCAACTCATTGGCATGTTCAAGAAACCAATCTGAAATGATTGGAGCTTTGTGACATGGTGCATTATCCTGCTGGAAGTAGCCATCAGAGGATGGGCACATGGTGGTCATAAAGGGATGGACATGGTCAGAAACAATGCTCAGGTAGGCCGTGGCATTTAAACGATGCCCAATTGGCACTAAGGGGCCTAAAGTGTGCCAAGAAAACATCCCCCACACCATTACACCACCACCACCAGCCTGCACAGTGGGAACAAGGCATGATGGATCCATGTTCTCATTCTGTTTACGCCAAATTCTGACTCTACCATCTGAATGTCTCAACAGAAATCGAGACTCATCAGACCAGGCAACATTTCTCCAGTCTTCAACTGTCCAATTTTGGTGAGCTTGTGCAGACTGTCGCCTCTTTTTCCTATGTGTAGTGGAGATGAGTGGTCCCCGGTGGGGTCTTCTGCTGTTGTAGCCCATCCGCCTCAAGGTGGTGTGTGTTGTGGCTTCACAAATGCTTTGCTGCATACCTCGGTTGTAACGAGTGGTTATTTCAGTCAAAGTTGCTCTTCTATCAGCTTGAATCAGTCGGCCCATTCTCCTCTGACCTCGAGCATCAACAAGGCATTTTCTCCCACAGGACTGCTGCAGACTGGATGCTCTTCCCTTTTCACACCATTCTTTGTAAACCCTAGAAATGGTTGTGTGTGTAAATCCCAGTAACTGAGCAGATTGTGAAATACTCAGACCGGCCCGTCTGGCACCAACAACCATGCCACGCTCAAATCGGCTTAAATCACCTTTCTTTCCCATTCTGACATTCAGTCTGGAGTTCAGGAGATTGTCTTGACCAGGACCACACCCCTAAATGCACTGAAGAACTGCCATGTGATTGGCTGATTAGATAACTGCATTAATGAGAAATTGAACAGGTGTTCCTAATAATCCGTAACAAAATAATTGCAATTAATTTTATATGTCCAGTATTTCAAATGAAATGAAAATAAGGTTACATTTATCTGATTAATGTTTGTACACAAAAACAAATGTGTGTGTGAGAGTGAGAGAGTGAGAGAGAAATGTGGGGACATTCCATAGGCGTAATGGTTTTTATACTATACAAACCGTGTTTTCTATCCCCCTACACTGCCCCTAAACCTATCCATCACACACACACACACCCCAAAACCTACTCATTTCTCACACACACACACACACACACACACACACTGCCCTACCCCTAAACCTACCCAAAACCCTAAACCTACCCAACATACACACACACACTGCCCTACCCCTAAACCTACCCATCACACACACACACACTCTGCCCTACCCCTAAACCTACCCATCTCACAAACACACACACACTCTCCCCTACCCCTAAACCTACCCATCACACACACACACACACACACACTGCCCTACCCCTACACCTACCCATCTCACACACACTGCCTTATCCCTAAACTTACCCAACACACACACACACACACACACACACACACACACACACACACACACACACACACACACTCTCCCCTACCCCTAAACCTACCCATCTCACACACACACACACCCCTACCCATCTCACACACACTGCCCTACTTCTACACCTACCCATCTCACACACACTGCCTTACCCCTAAACTTACCCAACATACACACACACACACACACACACACACACACACACACACACACACACACACACACACACACACACACAGCCCTACCCCTAAACCTACCCAACATACACACACACACTGCCCTACCCCTAAACCTACCCAACACACACACACACACACACACACACACACACTGCCTTACCCCTAAACCTACCCAACATACACACACACACTGCCCTACCCCTAAACCTACCCATCACACACACACACACACACACACACACACACACACACTCTCTCTCTCCGCCCTACCCCTAAACCTACCCATCACACACACACACACACTAACTCTGCCCTACCCATCACACACACGATTAATGCACTGGACAGTCCTGATGTGCTGACTCTCCCCCGTGTCTTCAGGGAGATCTGTAAGGAGTTTGTGGACCTGATGTCTCAGGACAGGTCGCCCTTGGGTGCGGGTCGGCCGACGCCCAGCCTGGAGCCTGCGGTGCAGAGCAGCCTGACCCACTTCAGCCTCCTCACCCACGGCTTCGGCTCTCCGGCCATCTGCGCCGCGCTCTCTGCCTTCCAGAGCTACGTGCTGGAGGCCCTCAAACTGCTGGAGAAGGGGGAGGGCGGCGGGAAGGGCCACCACGACAAGGAGCTCAAGCTCCGCAAATGAACAATCGGCCGAGAGACTACCT
Organism: Pseudorasbora parva; assembly: GCF_024679245.1. Lineage (NCBI taxonomy): Eukaryota > Metazoa > Chordata > Actinopteri > Cypriniformes > Gobionidae > Pseudorasbora > Pseudorasbora parva. The sequence continues at coordinate 1,005,356 of NC_090190.1, read as the reverse complement.
CCTCCTCCTCCTCCTCTCTTTTAGGAGTGTATTTATATGTGCGAATGTGTGTGTTCACCCCGCCGTTTCTCTGAAGCCTGAGAACACACACACACACACGGAGCACAAACTCCCTCCAGATCGGATCTCGCCACGGACAGTAAGGGTTGGGGTGTAAAGCGGGATTAGGTATTGACAAATGATTTGAAAAATGTCATTTTGTACTTCATGTTGTATGTTTATTTTCAATGTTACTGTTCTTCTTATCGCTGTACTGCAATGTAAATGTAATATATTATTAAACCAACAACTGAAATCCACCGCCTGACGGGGTTATTATCGCCATCTGAAACTATTCAGATCAGAACGGATAATTAAACATGAAAAGATACAATTAAGAACTGAAAATAAATTAAACCTAAACAGCAATATTTAATATTATGTATGTATATATGACAAAAGCACATCGAAATTACTAAAAATGGGAAACTGTTTTTTATCTAAAACTGTTAAAATCAGTTATTTGAAATGCTGAAAATAAAATATAAATATTAGGTGAAAAAATAAGTTAAGTTGAAGCACTAAAATTATTAACTGGAAATAAAAATACCTAAAGATGCAATAACTAACCTAAATACACTGTAAACAATATTATATAAGTTATGGCAACATATGCCATTTTTAACTTTATTTACATTTTTTGTCATTTAAGTTGAAATAACAAACATCCATGATGACTGTACTTAATATAAGCCAGCAAGTGTAGCGGTATTATTAATATTAAAAATGGCAAAAGCACACAGCAGAATGACTAACAGAAACTACAAATATAAAACAAAAATAAAATCATGCCAAAAATGAGTTTCCAGCACATTTGTTGCCTTTTTTTTATTTGAAATAATGATGAAAATAAAATTAGGTGAAAAATTAAAACTAAATTGAAGTACTAAAATTATTAACTGGAAATAAATAAACAAATACACAGTAAAAAAATGATAATTATATATCTATATTTATTATGCATATATTATATATATATATATATATATATATATATATATATATATATATATATATATATATATACACACACACACACACAATATTTTATTAAAGTCAGTTTAATGTAATTTGAGTTGAAATAACCAAAACATCCAAGTTAAGTACTTAAGTTAAGGCAGCAAGTGTAGTGGTATTAATAATAATAATAATAAAATGAATAAAAAATATAAAAAGAGTTTAGCATGTTTTTGGCTTTTTTTATCTATAAGTATTAAAATTAAATAATGCCGGAAATTAAATACAAGGTGAAAACTGAAAGGTTACATTGAAGATCAAGTTATTAACTGGAAATAAATAAATAAAAATAAATAAATAACTAAAGCTTTATGCTGTAAAAAAAGTATTTGAATGTATATAACTTTGAATGTACCTAATTTAAGTGTAGCAGTATTTAAATAATAATAAAATGGCAAAAGCACATGATATATGTAGAAACATATCAAATAAAGCGCGCAGGTTTCCGCCTGGTGTAAACGGACTCCTGCGTGATTGCAGAATTAGCGACAAACTGAACGCCCACAGGGGGATGTTTGAGATCTCGAGCCCCATTTGCTAAAGGCAGGGTGACATTAACCCAAGCCGAAGCCTCAATGTGACACAGTGGCAAATCCAGCAGAATTACCTCTGAGATAAACCAGTCCTGACCGCGGGCCCCCGAGGGCCCGAACCATCAGCTAAACAGGCTTCCAGCGCTCTGTCTCCTCTCACCCCATCTGTCACTCTACCTTTCTTCATCTGCTCAGGGGCCCGCGTCTCCATACCTGCCCCCCTGCTGGCTCTCACACACACACACACACCTCCTCCGTCTCTCTGACACTCAGCAGGGCTGCTCCGCTTCTCTCTCTGCCTGCAGGCGAACATATGCCACTCGTCCCTTCAGATTCCGGTGTGTTTTCAGGAGAGAGCGATTGTTTAATGTTTATTAATCACCTGTCTGTGAAGAGAGAGAGAGAGAGAGAGAGAGAGAGAGAGGAGAGAGAGAGAGAGAGAGAGAGAGAGAGAGAGAGAGAGAGAGAGAGAGAGAGAGAGAGAGAGAGAGAGAGAGAGAGAGAGAGAGAGAGAGGAGAGAGAGAGAGAGAGAGAGAGAGAGAGAGAGAGAGAGAGAGAGAGAGAGAGAGAGCGCGAGACAGAGACAGAGACAGAGACAGAGAGAGAGAGAGAGAGAGAGAGAGAGAGAGAGAGAGAGAGAGAGAACACACTTGTGTACTGAGCAGCTCAGAAACCCTCACACTGGTTCCTACAGAGAAACACACACAGACCATAATAACGGGTCAAGGGCTTTATTAGAGGTCATCTGCAGTACAAAAGAGGAAGGACAGCGGCTGCTCATTTAGCGCCCACAGGAAGCTTCTCCATATCGTGGATGCCATCTTTATCAATCAGGCGGACCGTGAAGGAAGGCAGATTCAGGATGAAGCGCTTGTTGAGCTGTTGGAGAAACACAAGCGTGACCAAAACAGCCAATATATGATTTCACAGGAACACACACACACTGCGGACGCACCGGTGCCATTTCTTCAGAACCGATCCCATCTAAAACATTTGGAGTATCGGTCGATACTGACACTAAACCGATCCGATACCACTGCAGTTGTGTTTAAAAATGAAATATAGAATTTCTAAACCTTAGTGTGTCGAACTGAAAATCACTCGTTTGAGTTAAACACAATCAACTAAATACACACTTCATTATGAAGAAAAACAACAAATAAACATATATAAAATCACAATCTATGACAAAAATAGCCCACTACTATAGATGGTGAATAAATTATATCAGTGAATAATTCAGCAGCAGAAGTTACAAAATCACGAGTGCACAAAATCTAAACGTTTAGTGGGGAAAATAAAGGACACCACAAAAGTGAATAAGTGTAGCTGTAAATCTGGTCAAATGTTACACAAAATATATTCATGAAAAACAAGTCATTATATTTATAGAAATAGGGCTTATATACTAAGAAATGCATTTATTTTAAATGTATAGTGCATCTTTTTAATGAGGCGGCAACACATAGCGATACCGATCCTGAGTATTGGACCGGTGCATCCCTAACACACACACACACACACACACACACACACACACACACACACACAAAGTTTCTCTAAAGCAGTGTAATATTCCTCCAGTGTAGATCATCTGTTCTCTATGTGAATATATAGTAAAGTGTGATGTTTATTAACTATTGATAATAATCATAACTGTGTGTTGATCATCAGATATGAGAGTGATTAGTGAAGGATCATGTGACACTGAAGAATAAATCACACTTTACTATATATTCACACAGAGAACTGATGATCTACACTGGAGGGATATTTCAGCCGCTTTACTGGATATTCGATTGGCTCATAAACACATCTCACCTCCTCTAAACACTTCTTGAGCAGCTCCACAGCCTCCTCACGGGTCAGATCTGGGGAGATCAACAGGAAAACGGGTTTAGAAATCAACAAACAAACAATAACTACACAGTTATAAATGAAAGAGGTGTGTGTAATGCATCTGACCTCAGTGTGTGTCCCTTCTGTCCACCACAGTGACCCCCAGTATATACGTGTGTGCGCGCATGTGTGTGTGTGTGTGTGTGTGTGTGTGTGTGTGTGTGTGTGTGTGTGTGTGTATGTATGTATGTATGTATGTATATATATATAAAAACACTGTGGTATCAAATGTTCTAATTTGTTACACCTTTTATTTAAGTTTAAAGGGATAGTTCACTTTAAAATGAAAATTGTCATCCTTTACTCGCCCTCCAGTTGTTTTAGACATGTATGAGTTTATTTCTTCAGCTGAACACAAGGGAAGATATTTTGAAGAATGTCAGTAACCAAACAGTTAACTGGAGCCATTGACTTCCATAGTATTGTTTTTTCCTACAATGAAAGTCAATGGCTCCAGTTAACTGATTGGTTACTGGCATTCTTCAAAATGTCTTCCCTTGTGTTCAGCTGAAGAAATACATTCATTCAGGTCTGAAACAACTGGAGGGCGAGTAAAGGATGACAATTTTCATTTTAAAGTGAACTATCCCTTTAAGTTGTTATATTGTGTTGTAATATTTTCTTCTATTTTTTATCATTACCATCAATTATTATTATTTATGCTATTCGCTTTGGCAGTATTGTATTTTTACATTCATGCCAATAAAGCAATCTTGAATTGAATATAAATGCAGTGTGTGAGGACCTGGTCTGTAGTATCGGTCCAGGATGGAGAGTGTGAGGAAGGCTCCGTATCCGTGAGCGGCGAATGGCGCTTTGGCCAGAGCGGACAGATAGTCCATATAATAAAGCCCCGGACCGTCGGCCTCATCGTATCCTGCCAAGAGCAGGTTCACATGATATGGAGTCTGAGAGAGAAAAGATTTCATTTTAATCACTATTGCAAACACCCAAAATGCTGAATATATGTGTGTGGTGTGAAGTGATGGGTCGGGTTTATTTTTGTGATTACAAAAGGCTGACTGTACATTATTCATCTTATACCACATGACGATTACTCACACCACTCCAAACCAGACACGAGACGCCATAAAAAGCTTTATGTTAAAGAAAGAAACACAACTTAAAGGATTATTTCACTTCAGAATGAAAATGTCCTGATAGTTTCCTCATCCCACGTTCATGTGTTTCTTTCTTCAGTGGAAAAGAAATTAAGTTTTCTGAGGAAAACATTCCAGGATTTTTCTCCTCATAATGGACGTCAATGGGAACCAACGGCTGAAGGGCCAAACCAATGAGAAAGAGCTTCAGAGACTCTGATGATCCAGAGGAATAGAGTCTGATCCACACAAACCAGCACACATTTACTACACAAAATAATCATTTATACACTTTAAACCTCAAACGCTAGACTTCGGTGGCGTTCTTCTTCCCGGCGTATGACATCATCACGTCGGAAAGGTCACATGACGCAGGTGGAAGTGCCGACCCAGTGTTAAAACGAACGTGCAAAGACTAAATCAAACGGCATTTACACAAATAAAGGAAAAACAACGATGACGAAGTCGGATGAGAACATGAGATGGAGCTTTTCGGCACTTCACCTGCGTCATGTGACCTTTCCAACGTGATGATGTCATACACCTACATTAAGCCCACACCCTCTGATTGGCTGTGAGTTTGGATTGAATTGGTTGCGAGTGCAATGCGCTTGCAGAGACTCCACCCACACACTCTTCTAATTGGCTGAGAGTTTACATTTATTTGGTTGCGAGTGCAATGCGCTTGCAGAGACTCCGCCCACACTCTCTTCTGATTGGCTGTGAGTTTGGATTGAATTAGTTGTGAGTGCAGTGCGCTTGCAGAGACTCCGCCCACACTCTCTTCTGATTGGCTGTGAGTTTGGATTGAATTAGTTGTGAGTGCAGTGCGCTTGCAGAGACTCCGCCCACACACACTTCTGATTGGCTGAGAGTTTACATTTATTTGGTTGCGAGTGCAATGCGCTTACAGAGACTCCGCCCACACTCTTCTGATTGGCTGAAAGTTTACATTTATTTGGTTGCTAGTGCAGTGCGCTTGCAGAGACTCCACCCACACACTCTTCTAATTGGCTGAGAGTTTACATTTATTTGGTTGCGAGTGCAATGCGCTTGCAGAGACTCCACCCACACACTTCTGATTGGCTGAGAGTTTACATCGATTTAGTTACGAATGCAGTGCTTACAGACTCCACCCACACTCTTCTGATTGGCTGAGAGTTTACATTGATTTAGTTAGGAGTGCAGAGTGCTTACAGAGACTCCGCCCACACTTTCTTCTGATTGGCTGTGTCTAGATTCAGTCATGACTCACGTCTCGTCTCAAATTTCTTGTTGCTGGAATCTGATGCCATCATGCCTGGTGTAATATTACAGAGTCTATTTCATTACGAGAAACAAAAAAACCAAAAAAAACTAGCACAGCTTTGTGGAAAATCAGCTGCCTCGGGGGGGGGGGGGGGGGGGGGGGGGAATACATAATGCGAAATTCAAATTGAGCGCCGAATCAAAGAATCTGATCAAAAACCCCAACAACAGACAAACTTTTCCTTCAACAGGAGTCGAGAGAGAGAAAGAAGAAGAAGAGCGAGAGAAGAGGGAGGAGTGTGAAACAGCTGAGAAAGGGGCGCGAAGGGAAGGGGGGGGGTGTGGAGCGGTCTGGGGGGGTCGTGGTGTCACAGCAGTGTGACATCTGCAGGAAAACGCACCCCCGCTGCCTCCACCCTCCTCCACCCCCCACCCTCCTCACCCAATGCCCTGGAGCAGTGCCAGCTCTCATTAAAACTTCTCTATCTCTAAACTCTCTTCAGCTCCAGCTACACTCGCGCTCAACAGCTCTCAGACACCCAGATTTCAACACACACGCTTCCTCAAACGCACTCGGACAAATTCAGCGCCACCGGCTGGATTTAAAGGTGAAGCGTGTCATTTTTACAATGATAAAATTAATTTAAAAGACATTCGGTAGACTTCTCAAAGAGTGTTTGAGACTTCATGCTCCACTAAAGATTCGAATGGTTATGAATCAGCAAATTGATTCATGATTTGGATCGCCAAAGTCTCATGATTTCAGCAGTTTGACACGAGATCCGAATCATGAATCAATTCGCTGATTCATAACCGTTTGAATCTTTTTAATTGAGAAATTTCACTTCCACCTCACCCCATGCCCTGGAGCAATGCCAGCTCTCATTAAAACTTCTCTAGACATTCGGTAGACTTCTCAAAGAGTGTTTGAGACTTGTCAACTTCATGCTCAACTAGTGACTTCGGAACAAAGTATACTTCAGTTTTGAAAAGAACGCAGTCAGAATGAAACGGGTTAGTCTTTTCTTTCCTATTGCGACATGTATACAAGCAGGGCCTAAAATAAACACTCGCCAAGCGCCAATGCGAGGAAACAGCCGGTTATGTCATAAGTGAACGTAAACTAAACAGTTGAGAAGGAAAACGCATGTGTATTGGATCCGTGCATTCGCTCTTAAAGAGACAGCAGCCTAATATTCCCAAGCCTAAATTTGTGTTTTTAATGTTATTTAATAACAAAGGTAAAAAAAAATGCATTGTCCTAAAATTACTAAAACTGAAATCGATCAACTATAAAAGACATTAAAAACTGTTTAAAAAAACTACAAAATTACTAAAACATAAAATAAAAATGATAAAATACAAATTTATAACAAATAAATAAACTACAGGCTTATTACGAAACTATTAAAATGACAAAAGCGCACAACAGTAATAAAAACTGATATAAAATATTAATAACTAAATGAAAAATTGACAAATATAGACTTTGTAATTGTGTTGCCGTCATTTAAGTTTTTTAATAAAACTAATTAAATTAAAGGAACAAACGTTATATTTAATGACAAAAATGCACAAGTACTTAAACTTTAGTTTAAAAACCTTTCCTATAGCTCAAACAGTAGAGCATGGCGCTAGCAATGCAAAGGTCATGGGTTCGATTCCCAGGGAGAGCAAGATGTAAAATGTGTGCCTTGAATGCAATGTAAGTTGCTTTGGATAAAAGCATCTGCTAAATGCATAAATGTAAATGTAAACTGAAATTAAAATTAAAACTGTAACAGTAAAAAATATAAAATATTTAGTGCTGGGCAACCATTAAAATGTTTAATCGTGATTAATCACATGATTTTCCGTGATTAATCGCAGTATGCGCAAAATTCAATAATGAATACAAAAGTGCTGCTAAATGAATAAAAGTGCAATAACAGTTTGAAAACACTAAACAAATAAGGTGCTTTTTACAGCAGTTAAAAGTAAGTTACAGTTCTTGTAAATATCAACTTAAACATTTATTTAATCAAATTAAATTAAACTGGTGGTATACATATATTGATTCTGTAGTCATATTCTCATCAGTGCTCTGTCTGCTTTAACACAGGCCGACTTAATTCTGCATATTTGTGATATTCACCCCAGGGCGTTATTTAATTTTATAAAGGCCATTTTTTTAAATCTTATTAAATGTATGCATCATCTTTCATGCTAAATTCTTACATTTGATTAATAAATTCAGTTATAATAGTAAAAACACTATAGGCTGTTACCAATCAAATTAAATAATATAAACTGCAAAAATACAGCTGCAATAAATAATGTTATAAGATTGATGTTCTCAATAAAACATGCAATCATACTTTTAAACATAACCGCCAATAGGGGGCAGCAAGTGATCGTCTTCATGAGCGAGTCATTGAGTCGTTCAGTCAAATGATTCATTCAAAACACTGAATCATTCAGTAACAAAAGACCGCGCTGAGTGTTGCTTTCTTTAGGAACTATTTTCGGTGAAATCAAGAGTGAAATGGAACAAAAACGTTTGTTTGGATCTAAAATTTAAGTAACGTAATATAAATTAGGCTACTTGTTTATTGAACTAGGCTACACCATTCATGCTACACAATTCACGATTGCAAAGTCGACTTGTGTTATTAACTATCATAAATCATAAATATCAACAAGAACAAAAAGCTCAGACCGGCACGTGAGCCTCAACGCGACGTGTTAACGTACCAGAGGCAGAGATACACTCATCAATCGCTGTTTACATTGAATATTATAAAAACAACCAAAAAATCTGAATCACTCTCGCGTTTCTGGTTATTTTATTTGTTCTAGACAAAGAATGTCAAGCCCTTGGCTTAGGCTGCAGACAGCACTGTATTCTCCTGACCAATGTTGGTCTGTATGTGTATTCAGTGAGCAACGGCCTTTCAATATAATAATATATTAACTACGTTAATAGGTGATAAAATAATTGTCGGCGTTAATGAATTGATGCCCTAAAAATATTATGATATAAAAATTGATAACTATATACCTAAAAACAAAAACACACAAAACTACTAAAACTACTAAAAAAACTACTAGAACTTAAATTAAAATAAAAACAGGAGTAAAACGGATATAGATAATAAAAATATATCAACTTTGTAGACTTATTAAAAAACTACAAATAAAATTTGAAAAAAAAAAAATTACAAAAATTTTAGATTAAAAATCTAAAATTTAAATAAAAAAAATATTAATAAAATCAACAAATATAAAAATGCTGTATTTGAAATTCTCTCCCGCAGTGTACACACATTCATTATGCAGTTCTGTTTGCTGCAGCAAAAAAGAAACCGCACACATTTCATTAGTGTACAGTACACTCTTAAAAAAAAAAAAATGGCATTTATTAAGAGTGCAAAAGCGAATGTGCATCATGGCGTCCAGATCCAGCTCAACTCACCCGAGAGGCTTTAATCTGATCTGCGTTTGCGTAAGTAAACGCCCCCCCGAGAGCCTCACCTATGCAATATGCTTCACTCCCAGCAGGGAGGACAAGGGCTTGCTGAGAGACGAGATGAGTGTGTAGAAACTCCCCCGAGTCTCTTCCACCTGTCTCATGATCCGCCACCTACACACAATATGAACAAAAGCGCAGATAACAGAGCCGAAGATGAAAGCGGAGCGATATGCTACGGTTTCGCTCGCTCTGCCCCAGGACTTGTCCTCCTCTTTGGCATCTCTGCCCAATCTGCCGTATTAATTGTTCATCTGTAGCGGAACTGGGGAATGCCTCGCAATATGGCACCAGTAATTATGTGTGCCAGAGTTCTGGGCGGCCAATAACGTTTCAGGCGTGCCAGCGACGGCAAACTGTTGCTGGACTGTTCTGCGGAGAGCTTCGGGGGGTCTTGGACGCAACACACAGTTAACATAAAGCCCAGAGTGTGTGTGGAAGTGTGTGTCTGAGGAGCTGCTCCGGGGAGCCCCAAAGGCCCAGTTGTTTTTTTAGAAACCTGGTCCTTGACTTCGCTCTCATTTAAACGTCCCAAAGGGTTTGAGCACGGTGTTAAATAATACGCAAGGCTGTACTACTACCCATAATGTACCCTAAAAATTGAAAAATAAGTTCACATATTTGAGTTACATTTGAGAATTGACAACCTTTATTTAAATATTATTAAAAGATTTTGTAAACATATTGGGTAATTGTGTGTTTTATTTGTGAAAAATGCCATTTTTCATGATTCATTACATTTTTATGTGGTTCAAACACAATAATATTTTGAGTTTCTATGTATTAAACCAATTTCCTTCATTGTATCAACTCAACTTTTTTATTTTCCAAAAACTCAATTTTAAGGCAACCAGGTTACTTACTTTAAGTTAAATCAACAAACAATATTTTGCAGTGTACTACTACCCATAACATACACTGAAAAAAATCTTATAACCTATTTTATTGTACGTAAAAAATATGTTTACCTGATAGCCTTAAAATGTTTAGTTCACTGAACTGAAAATTTTGAGTTAATACAATGAACATTTGAGAATTGACAACCTTTATTTAAATATTATTAAAAGATTTTGTAAAAACATTGGGGATCGTGTGTTTTATTTGTTAAGAAACATGCCATTTTCATGATTTATCACATTAAGTGGTTCAGATACAATAATATTTTGAGTTTATATTTATTAAAACAACCCCCTTTATTGTATCAACTCAAACATTTTAATTTCAATAAACTCAATTTTAAACCCATAACAATACATTGTACTTTTCTTTGTTGGTTTAACTTTTTTTTTTAAGGTAAGCCTCGCACAATGTGGCATGTTTCACAAATAAAACACACAATTACCCAATATGCTTACAAAATCTTTTAGTAATATTGAATAAAGCTTGTCGATTCTTAAATGTGTATTGTATTAACTTAATTTTTAAATTTCAATTAACTAAAAATTAAGACAATCAGGTAACTTATTTTTAAAATATTTTTTATACACATTGGAGGAAGCGTCTGGTGGAGCGAGCGAGGAGGGCTCCGGTTCACACAAGCAGAACTTGTAGCACTTCTTGGCCCCCAGAGACCCCCTCCTGCCCCCCTTTGTGCTCGCTCTAATTGTTTTTTGTAATCATTTTCTCCACTCTGCTATTGTGACAGGAGGCAGTTACACTCTTCCTAACAAATTAACACACACACTAGTAGACAAAAGAGCCAGCATGGCGACAAGCCCATTTTTACACAGATGGGTGCACTCTATGAGTTTAACACACACACACATTTGGGGAATGCATCATATAAGCCGGATCACATTACAGAGGAGGCGCAGGTGTCGACGACCTCTGTCACCTTGAGATCACATCCACACATTCAAAACATTTTGGCATCTGTTTCTTAGCACATTTGGCACTCAGAGAATACACTACGAGGGAAACGGCAAGAGGCGCATACAAAGTTTGGGTCGGTGTGTTTCTTAAGGGGCTCTTCTGTTCGTTTATCCGATCATAAATCCAGTAAAGCAGTGTAATCTTCCTCCAGTGTAAATCCGCTGTTCTCTATGTGAATATATAGTAAAGTGTAAATTATTCCTGTGATCAAACCTCAATTTGAGTAGTGTGGATGCCAGCCAAACTTAGCCCCGCCCACAACATTTTTAGGTCGGGAGGGTCGGTCTGGCCTCGATCCATAGAGGAGTAATTATCCCCGAACAGAAACTGACCAATGAGATCATCAGGGCGGGCTTTAGCCGATGACGGACAGATGATCAACAGAAACTGACCAATGAGATCATCAGGGTGGGCTTTAGACGATGACGGACAGATGATCAACAGAAACTGACCAATGAGATCATCAGGGCGGGCTTTAGACGATGACGGACAGATGATCAACAGAAACTGACCAATGAGATCATCAGGGCGGGCTTTAGCCGATGACGGACAGATGATCGACAGAAACTGACCAATGAGATCATCAGGGCGGGCTTTAGCCGATGACGGACAGATGATCGACAGAAACTGACCAATGAGATCATCAGGGCGGGCTTTAGCCGATGACGGACAGATGATCGACAGAAACTGACCAATGAGATCATCAGGGCGGGCTTTAGCCGATGACGGACAGATGATCAACAGAAACTGACCAATGAGATCATCAGGGCGGGCTTTAGCCGATGACGGACAGATGATCAACAGAAACTGACCAATGAGATCATCAGGGCGGGCTTTAGACGATGACGGACAGATGATCAACAGAAACTGACCAATGAGATCATCAGGGCGGGCTTTAGACGATGACGGACAGATGATCAACAGAAACTGACCAATGAGATCATCAGGGCGGGCTTTAGGCGATGACGGACAGATGATCAACCGAAACTGACCAATGAGATCATCAGGGCGGGCTTTAGCCGATGACGGACAGATGATCAACAGTAGCGTAATCATCTCGTCATCAAAGGGGCTTGGATTATATTTGTTCGACTCCTAAACGGAGAGCTTGTTTGTATCTGCATCACCTTCACTATTTCTCTCAGTAATGATGATCATGTTGGGTCAGTGCTCTGTGTATCATTAAAATCTTTTTTTTTTTTTTTACAACACCGGCAAAGATCGTTTATTCCAGCGCGCGTCAGACAGGGGTGTCAAGTTTTTACAACAAAACCCGCCAACTACAGCCCTAAACAATAGCTCCTCGGGGGGTTCTCCGAAAAAAAAAAAAACTGTGTTTGGGGGTAAAATGTGTGTTACTTTAGCAAGGTTGCTGCTAAAATTCGCACTCATTGGTCTATATATCACATAATAGTCGTTTCAACTCGCAGAAAAAAAAAACCCGCAGACTTGGCAACACAGTGCAGTTGAGCTCTGCTGACATTTGACGACTAACGTTATGCATCGCTCTGCTGCTCTGAGTGGTTGTTGGTCTGTCCAATCGAGGTCTTTCCTGGTTGGGTTGAAACACGCCCCATAATCACAGCCCAATGAGCATCAGACTCATATTCTGACCAGAGCTGAGGATGACCACGACCGGCTACAATTTGAGTAAAATACAGCAAAAATAGTGAAATATTCCTCAAGTGTAAATTAGCGGTTCTCTTTGTGAATATATTCAAAAATGCTATTTATTCGTGTGATCAAAGCTTAATTTATTAGAGTAAAATACAGTAAAAATAGTGAAATTTTTATAATAAATATAAATTTATATATTGCATATATAGATGCCTCATTCATTCAAATATTATTCCAGTGTAAAGCCATTTGTTTTCTATATGAATATATTGAAAAATTTAATTTATTCCTGTGATCAAAGCTCAATTTATTTGGGTAAAATACAGTAAAATCAGCAAAATATTATTCCAGTGTAAAACAGCTGTTTTTGGTGTGAATATATTGAAATTTTTAATTTAATCCTGTCATAAAAGCTCAATTTATTTGAGTAAAATACAGTAAAAATGATTCTAGTTTATATCAGCTGTTCTCTACGTGAATATACATATTTTTAAAATATTCCTGTGATCAAAGCTCAATTTATTTGAGTAAAATACAGTAAAAATTGTGAAATATTCCTCAAGTGTAAATTAGCGGTTCTCTATGTGAATATGTAGTAACGTGTGATTTATTCGGGTTAGGACACGTGTACAGCGCACGCATTGCGCATCTGCGGTTAAAAACGAAGCTCAGAATCGTTCGAGAATCGCGATGCATTTTCCTCCCACATCTGCTCGGCTGTGTGTGACTGAGGATTGGAAACATGTTAAATAAACACACCCGACTCCGCAGGTAGTCTGCCAGGTTTTTCCTCGTGAAGTTGGCAGCAGCGGCCGGGCTGAGCTCATATCCTGAGGAAAGAGGAAGAACAATCAGGATCAGTCCAGAAAACAACACGGATTTCATATAAAGTGTGCTAAAGAATTATTTCACTTCAAAATGAAAATGTCCTGATAGTTTCCTCATCCCACGTTCATGTGTTTCTTTCTTCAGTGGAAAAGAAATGAAGTTTTCTGAGGAAAACATTCCAGGATTTTTCTCCTCATAATGGCCTTCAATGGGAACCAACGGCTGAAGGTCCAAACCAATGAGAAAGAGCTTCAGAGACTCTGATGATCCAGAGGAATAGAGTCTGATCCTGACAAACCAGCACACATTTACTACACAAAATAATCATTTATACACTTTAAACCTCAAACGCTCGACTTCGGTGGCGTTCTTCTTCACGGCGTATGACATCATCACGTCGGAAAGGTGTCGACCCAGTGTTAAAACGAACGTGCAAAGACTAAATCAGACGCCATTTACACAAATAAAGGAAATACAACGATGATGAAGTCGGATGAGAACATGAGATGGAGCTTTTCGGCACTTCCACCTGCGTCATGTGACCTTTCCGACGTGATGATGTCATACGCGTGAAGAAGAACGCCACCGAAGTCGAGCGTTTGAGGTTTAAAGTGTATAAATGATTATTTTGTGTAGTAAATGTGTGCTGGTTTGTCAGGATCAGACTCTATTCCTCTGGATCATCAGAGTCTCTGAAGCTCTTCCTCATTGGTTTGGACCTTCAGCCGTTGGTTCCCATTGAAGGCCATTATAAGGAGAAAAATCCTGGAATGTTTTCCTCAAAAAACTTCTTTTCTTTTCCACCGAAGAAAGAAAGAACATCTGGACATTTCCATTTTGTAGGCCTGCAACTAACCAATATTTGAATAATCGATTAATCAATGACTGATAAAAAATAAAATAATTACAATTGTTTAACTCCCTTCCTCCTCATCAAGGACTCCCGAGATGTTTTCGTCTGAATCGTCACCATGGTACTCTCATCGCATGCCGCTTATTTACATTTACGCATTTTAGCAATTAACACACGTTTCGGCTTTATTTAGTATGAAATGCCCCCAGAGCTCAGATGGTTCGGATCGCACTGCTTTCTCTGCCTCCGCCATGCGCTTCAGATCAACGTTACGGCCAGCGTGGGGTAAGTTACTCTAAAAAAGTTATTAATTACTCGTTACTAATTACATTTTATAGTACAAACTACTCTCTCGAAAAAGTATTTAATTACTTATTACTTTCTAAATCCTATATCAACCTTGAGTTGAGCGATTCAAGGTTAGACATGAAACGGCCATATTAATCATTCAAATAAATAATATAAAACACATAAATTACTCATATTAACTGACCAAAGTATTACAAATGTGAGGATACATTAAAACATGCATCTTAAAATTAGACTTCAAATGTTGATGTTATGTTTTTAATTCCACTAGTGTATAATATATATTTATATTTAGTTGAATTAAATCAGAAGTTACTATAATTAAATCACTGAAAGAATAATCCCTTACTTTACTTTTTCAAAAAATAAATAAATAAATAACAGTAAGTATTAAACCCATCACTGGTCACGGGTCTCTCCCATGGGCTCTCTTCTACCGCCGCTCTTAGTAGTAATAATTAAAATTTGACCTATTTTATTGATTCGTTGTTGCAGCCCTAACATTTTAAAGTTAACTCATTCTTTAAAAGGGAAAAATATGCATTAGCAACTGAAATACACACTGAAAGCTTTCTAACAGAAATTCATGACACTAAACGTTCAGAAACAGTAAACGATAAACTACACCACAAAAAAAATGAACGTTTACCGTTTCTCATTTTGTAAAGTTGGACATTTTTCTGGATGTATTCTGCAAACTGTACGGTGTCTCCGGCCTCGCCCACACACAGCAGCAGGATCTTCTCACTCAGCTTGAACATCTTGTCATAATCTGGAAACAAATCATAATCAGGAAACATAAATCACAATCTGGAAACATAAATCACAATCTGGAAACATAAATCACAATCTGGAAACATAAATCACAATCTGGAAACATAAATCATAATCCGACACATTTTGCTGGTTCCCCTTTGTTGTGAACGATTTCTTTAAATTTACAAAGCATTCGTTCTCTGTGTATATCTGACAAAGAGTCATAATTCAGATTAATTTGTAGTGTGTTATATAAACTATAGGGGAAAAAAGTTTCAGGAAAAAAGTCAATTGCGAGATAAAAGGTTGTGATTATTGTTTTTATTATAATTATATAATAATAATATATAGTATTTCAAGTTTACACTATATATTATCACCATTTTAAATTAATAATAATAATGTATACACGTATGTTCATATATATATATGTATGTTTGTGTGTCAAGTCAAACTAATGTTATTATCGTGACACATACTGAGGGTCACTGTGGTGGACAGTAAGAAAACAACACAGGTATGTGTGTGAGTGAGAGCGTGTGTGTGTGTGAGTGAGTGAGAGAGAACATGTATGAATGTATATATATATGCTTGTGCATGTACATGTTTGTGTGTGTGTCAAGTCAAATTAATGTTATAATCGTGACACACTCACATACTGACGGTCACTGTGGTGGACAGTAAGAAAACAACACACAAAGGTATGTGTGTGAGTGAGAGAGAGAGAGAGAGAGAGAGAGAGAGAGAGAGAGAGAGAGTACATGTATATATATGCTCGTGCGTGTGTGTATGTACATGTACGTGTGTGTGCGTGATTGTGTAAGTCAAACAAATGTTATAATCGATTAGTGACACACATAATGACGGTCACTGTGGTGGGCAATAAGAAAACAAACACACACACACACACAGGTATGTGTGTGAGTGAGTGTGTGAGAGAGAGAGTGTACGTGTGTTTGAGTGTGTGAGAGAGAGCGTGTACGTGTGTTTGAGTGTGTGAGAGAGAGAGTGTACGTGTGTTTGAGTGTGTGAGAGAGAGAGTGTACGTGTGTTTGAGTGTGTGAGAGAGAGAGTGTACGTGTGTTTGAGTGTGTGAGAGAGAGAGTGTACGTGTGTTTGAGTGTGTGAGAGAGAGAGTGTATGTGTGTTTGAGTGTGTGAGAGAGAGAGTGTATGTGTGTGTATATACATATACACAACGCGCTTACTTTCACTTTCTCCTGTGAATCGCAAACTCATCCTCCGACACTCGAGGGCGATCAACACCACATCAATCCCTGTCGTGTCGCTCCGCTAACGCTTATAAAAGCAGTCTAAAGTCCAAACGGAGTTTAATACACCGAGAGCCCAATCTCTGAATGTATTAATATGTAAATCAGTTAGACTGGAATTAGCATAGCGAAGCTAAGGCTAGCTCGGCTAATCGCCACACACACAGAGAGAGGTGCTGATTCGATTAAAACAGAAATGTATAAGCAGTGATGTGTGGTTCATTATCGTGGTCTGCAACATGTGTACTGGTTAAAATAACTTTATCTGTATTGGCGCTCTCGCTGTGTGGCCGGTTAGTGTGCCGCTAACATGCTAACACACACACTCACCGTGTTTCATCTGGATTATACTGCTCGCCGCCACATTATCCGCCGCAACCAGCACAAAGTCTGGCCCTTGGATCCCGATCAGGTACTCCATGTCACAGACTGAGGAGAAAAGCAGTCAAATAAACACACTCTGTGCAGAGAAAGATTGGCAGCGCAGCTCAGTCAGATATTACACAGCAAAAGCTCAACGAGTTTCTCAGCGGCGCGCACTGCAGACGTCATCAGAGCGCGCGCGCGCTCCCGTCACGTGACGACATCCCGTATTCGGTCTTTGTTTCAACGGGAATGATATAATTATTGTCTTGTTAACAGGTTTAATTGTGATATTGATCTATTTTGTGGTTTACATGTGTAAACATGTTATCATTTGTTTTGGAGTTGTTTGTTTTGGTCCGATTTCAGTTTTTTTCTCACGTCATGCCCAGCTTTTTGCTTTAAAATCGCTTTATTCTTTTCTTCTTCTTTTTTTATGGCAATAGATTTTTTTCTTCCATGACAATTCTTATCATACGGAACATTACTTAATTAATCTGCTGCTACTGGGAGCTAAATTCAATATCCCAAATGTGAATTTGGGGGTAAAAAGCCTTTATTTTTTTATTTTAAAATCAGAAGTTCAACAATACCTTAATACAATATTAAGTTTGAAAAATAAGAAAGCTGTAATATGTGTTTCTACTTGTAAACATTTTCATATTTTTATTTACCTTTTAAATTGGTCAATATTCAATTTTATTTTTGTATTTATGTCTTACTGTGATTTATTGTACCCCCGACTGTTCTGTTTGTATATTTGTATTTCTTTAAATCCAATAATAATAATTAATAATAATAATAATAATAATAATAATAATTAATAATAATAATAATAATAAATAAATAAATAAAATATATTAGTGCTGTCAGTCGATTAATCGCGATTAATCGCCTCCAAAATAAAAGTTTGTGTGTACTGTGTATAATTATTATGTATAGGCCTATATAAATATAAACTCATTCATGTATATATATTTAAGAAATATTTGTTTATATTATATGTATGTATATATATATATATATATATATATATATATATATATACACACACACATACATTTTCTTAAACACATATATGCATGTGTGTGTATCTACAAATACATAATAATTATACATAGTACACACACAATTTGGATGCAATTTATCGCGGTTCATTAATTTGACAGCACTAATATATGTAGTTTTATCTCATTAGAATTAGCATAAATCTGTTAATTGTGAAAACAATACATTTTTTCAGATTAAAAGTTTGAACATTGTAATATATGGCTAGCGATATTCCTTTAGTTAAATAAAAACGACGAGATGGAATCAAATTGTGTTTATTGATGATAAAGTATGGTTGAGCACATTCAGCAGAAATCTGTTTTATTTATGCATGACTGACAAACACGCATCGCATTATAAACGCATGTTTATTTTTTTAATAGTTTGTTTATGTGTAATCCAAATGCATGGAAATGTTATATGCATTTTATATTTAAATATTTTTATGAGGGCTATTACACACATTTAAAAAAAAAATGTTTTTCCTGATTTACGCATTTCAGTTAATAAGCTAGTAAAATGCACAAAATTAAATTAAATATACCTTACATATTATTCTGAAATAAGAATTTTAAATAATTAAAAAACGAAAATATTTCATTTAAATTTTAATGGAACAAGTCAACGGACCGTTTAGATGATGAGATTCATATTCATAAATTGAAAAAGTTTATAATATGAATAATATCTGAGGATTATACAATTCGATTCGATGGAATTTTACTATTAATTGAACTCTTTTTTGAGTGGATATAAATATAAATAGTACTTCTGAGAGTACTTCGAATTTTTTCCCCCTGATTTTTCAGGCGTGACTTTTTACTGCGCCGAGTCGAAGTACTCCCAGAAGTGCTCTTCCGCCACACATTATAGTTCTTCTTTTTAACCCACTTAGAAAAGCGCCACGTTTTATTTCGTGTCACCATACTAGGTCGTTCAGCTATTGGTGTAACTGTATCTAAATATGGAAAACGTGGAGGAGTTTGGTCTCTTCTAACTTGATCTCTGTTTGAATAGCATCGTTTATTATGAAAAAGCGGTGGAGTATCCCTTTAAGCGAGCAGGGCAGCCACCCGGTAGAGCATTACAATAATCCAGCCTTGAGCTCATGAACAAACTTTAATTGATTTTATTATGATTGAATTGTAATTTTAATTACATTTTATAAACTAAACAGCTCATAAATATACTTTATTAATAGGAAAAAATGAAATGACCCAATAAACCAGGCTAATATGATCATACTTCCTGATTCTAGTAGTGCTGCGTTTTGGACCAGCTGGGGTTTGTTTATTAAGCGAGCAGGGCAACCACCCAGTAGAGCATTACAATAATCTAGCAGTGTGTGTGTGTGTGTGTGTGTGTGTGTGTGTGTGTGGGCATGTTTTTGTGACATATGAGGACTCAAATGTGTATAATCCCATGGGTATGACACAGGTATTACAGGAGAGGGTGAAATATGAGGACATTACCCATGGCCCCACTTTACAAAAGGCTTATAAATCACACAGGAGGAGTTTTTATGAGAAAGTAAAAGCTACATAAAGCTAATGCAACAAAAGTTGCCATTTCATTCAAGCAAAAAAAAAAAAAAGAAGCCATTTCAAAAGCGACCCTTCACGGTTCTCTTCTCTGTGAGTTCTACAGTGCATGCATCCATGTGATGAAAGTATTTCTCTCTTTCGGTAGTTGTCACTGGTTCAGCCTGACTGCTTCGTTAGGACTCATCATTTGCATTCAGATTAATTATCTAATTACCGACAAATGTCCGGCGGCCACCCCACACTCCGGCTCGTCAGCTCCGCGCCTGTAATTATTTTAATCATTTACTTTCATCTGGAGTGTTCCTGCCATACTTCTGTGTTTAGAGGCCATTCTTAATTACCCTGCCAAGACACTCTTCCCCTCTTTTCATGTGAGGAAAAGGGGCAGAGAGAAAGAGAGAAGGAGAGAGAGAGAGAAAGAGAGAGAGAGAGAACCCAAAGGGGACAAAATCCAGGAATCTTGACAGCATCATAAAAGCTTCTAGCTTTGCTGGTTGTTCCCTGTTTTCCCCTTCAACTTCTGTCTGTCTCTGACTCCCTCCACCCCTCTGCCAACCCACATCTCAACTATCTCTCTCTCCCTCTCTCTTTCTTTCTCTCGCTCCCCCACTTCCTCCACTTTCCCCTTTATCGCGAGCACACACAGGAATCGCCTCCGGGCCCCAGTGCTCCGACTACTAATACACTCTCACACACTGACACACACATCATGCATCTATTATCTGTTCTGTAAATCTATACACCTCTCTCTCTTTATTTAGGCAGGTTCTCGTCTGTGTGTGTGTGTGTGTGTGTGTGTGTGTGTGTGTGTGTGTGTGTGTGTGTGTGTGTGTGTGTGTGTGTGTGTGTGTGTGTGTGTGTGTGTGTGTGTGCTTGTTGTTGGCTCAATTCCTGCCATCGCTGCTCTGCCCTCTCAGTAATTCTGCTGCGAATATACAAGCTGTAATTGGGGCCGCTGGCTGTTTGGGGGATTATTCCGACTTTGGAATATCAGGCATTTCATTTTTTTTTTTTTTTTTAGTTCGAACTCATTAACAACTATCGAAAAATGTGTTTCCTGTCGTACTCGAGCGTAGAGGAAAAAAAAGGCAGAATTTCTGCTGCGTCCAGATAAAACGGCGGGTTTATTTGCTCTATTGTCCTAATTTGAGATCAATTCTTCAGCCAGAGACGGGCTCCGGAGGGACTCGTCTGAGTTTGGGGATTATGGACTCGTAGCCCAAGGGTAGTTCTGTGAAGAGCAGGGCACGTCTTGAACTTAGATTAAGAATATATGTGGAGCATAAGGGGCAGAGCAAATTAATAGCATTCATGGTTTTTGTGTGGGCCCACTTCACTCAATCAATCTTTAGTGCGATAAAACATTCGGTGTGTGTGTGTGTGTGTGTGTGCCAATCACACCATGATTTAACATCAAACTACCACCTATTTTACTATAAAGAATTTAGCAAATTATAAACTCAGAAATAATAATAATAATAATAATAATAATAATAATAATAATAATAATAATAATAATAAATGTTATTTATGACGCACTTTTCATTCCAAAAAATCTCAAAGTGCAACAAAGGGGGAAAAACAAAACAAAAAAGTATAACAAGTAAAAATATAGAATAATACAAAAAATCAACCAACACAGAAAACCGAACAGAAACAGAGCTGATGGTGAACAGAAAACAGAGAACAGAAACAGAGCTGATGGTGAACAGAAAACAGAGCTGATGGTGAACAGAAACAGAGCTGATGGTGAACAGAAAACAGAGCTGATGGTGAACAGAAACAGAGCTGATGGTGAACAGAAACAGAGCTGATGGTGAACAGAAAACAGAGCTGATGGTGAACAGAAACAGAGCTGATGGTGAACAGAAACAGAGCTGATGATGAACAGAAACAGAGCTGATGGTGAACAGAAACAGAGCTGATGATGGACAGAAAACAGAGCTGATGGTGAACAGAAACAGAGCTGATGGTGAACAGAAAACAGAGCTGATGGTGAACAGAAACAGAGCTGATGGTGAACAGAAACAGACCTGATGGTGAACAGAAAACAGAGCTGATGGTGAACAGAAACAGAGCTGATGGTGAACAGAAACAGAGCTGATGGTGAACAGAAACAGAGCTGATGATGAACAGAAAACAGAGCTGATGGTGAACAGAAAACAGAGCTGATGGTGAACAGAAAACAGAGCTGATGGTGAACAGAAACAGAGCTGATGGTGAACAGAAACAGAGCTGATGGTGAACAGAAAACAGAGCTGATGGTGAACAGAAACAGAGCTGATGGTGAACAGAAACAGAGCTGATGGTGAACAGAAACAGAGCTGATGATGAACAGAAACAGAGCTGATGGTGAACAGAAACAGAGCTGATGGTGAACAGAAACAGAGCTGATGGTGAACAGAAAACAGAGCTGATGGTGAACAGAAACAGAGCTGATGGTGAACAGAAACAGAGCTGATGGTGAACATAAACAGAGCTGATGGTGAACAGAAACAGAGCTGATGATGAACAGAAACAGAGCTGATGGTGAACAGAAACAGAGCTGATGGTGAACAGAAACAGAGCTGATGGTGAACAGAAACAGAGCTGATGGTGAACAGAAACAGAGCTGATGGTGAACAGAAACAGAGCTGATGGTGAACAGAAAACAGAGCTGATGGTGAACAGAAACAGAGCTGATGATGAACAGAAACAGAGCTGATGGTGAACAGAAAACAGAGCTGATGGTGAACAGAAACAGAGCTGATGGTGAACAGAAAACAGAGCTGATGGTGAACAGAAACAGAGCTGATGGTGAACAGAAAACAGAGCTGATGGTGAACAGAAAACAGAGCTGATGGTGAACAGAAAACAGAGCTGATGGTGAACAGAAACAGAGCTGATGGTGAACAGAAACAGAGCTGATGATGAACAGAAACAGAGCTGATGGTGAACAGAAACAGAGCTGATGGTGAACAGAAACAGAGCTGATGGTGAACAGAAACAGAGCTGATGGTGAACAGAAACAGAGCTGATGGTGAACAGAAACAGAGCTGATGGTGAACAGAAACAGAGCTGATGATGAACAGAAACAGAGCTGATGGTGAACAGAAACAGAGCTGATGATGGACAGAAAACAGAGCTGATGGTGAACAGAAACAGAGCTGATGGTGAACAGAAAACAGAGCTGATGGTGAACAGAAACAGAGCTGATGGTGAACAGAAACAGAGCTGATGGTGAACAGAAAACAGAGCTGATGGTGAACAGAAACAGAGCTGATGGTGAACAGAAACAGAGCTGATGGTGAACAGAAACAGAGCTGATGGTGAACAGAAACAGAGCTGATGGTGAACAGAAAACAGAGCTGATGGTGAACAGAAAACAGAGCTGATGGTGAACAGAAAACAGAGCTGATGGTGAACAGAAACAGAGCTGATGGTGAACAGAAACAGAGCTGATGGTGAACAGAAAACAGAGCTGATGGTGAACAGAAACAGAGCTGATGGTGAACAGAAACAGAGCTGATGGTGAACAGAAACAGAGCTGATGGTGAACAGAAACAGAGCTGATGATGAACAGAAACAGAGCTGATGGTGAACAGAAACAGAGCTGATGGTGAACAGAAACAGAGCTGATGGTGAACAGAAAACAGAGCTGATGGTGAACAGAAACAGAGCTGATGGTGAACAGAAACAGAGCTGATGGTGAACAGAAACAGAGCTGATGATGAACAGAAACAGAGCTGATGGTGAACAGAAAACAGAGCTGATGGTGAACAGAAAACAGAGCTGATGGTGAACAGAAAACAGAGCTGATGGTGAACAGAAACAGAGCTGATGGTGAACAGAAAACAGAGCTGATGGTGAACAGAAAACAGAGCTGATGGTGAACAGAAGCAGAGCTGATGGTGAACAGAAACAGAGCTGATGGTGAACAGAAACAGAGCTGATGGTGAACAGAAAACAGAGCTGATGGTGAACAGAAAACAGAGCTGATGGTGAACAGAAAACAGAGCTGATGGTGAACAGAAACAGAGCTGATGGTGAACAGAAACAGAGCTGATGGTGAACAGAAAACAGAGCTGATGGTGAACAGAAAACAGAGCTGATGGTGAACAGAAACAGAGCTGATGGTGAACAGAAAACAGAGCTGATGGTGAACAGAAAACAGAGCTGATGGTGAACAGAAAACAGATCTGATGGTGAACAGAAACAGAGCTGATGGTGAACAGAAACAGAGCTGATGGTGAACAGAAAACAGCTGATGGTGAACAGAAACAGAGCTGATGGTGAACACAAAACAGAGCTGATGGTGAACAGAAAACAGAGCTGATGGTGAACAGAAAACAGAGCTGATGGTGAACAGAAACAGAGCTGATGGTGAACAGAAGCAGAGCTGATGGTGAACAGAAACAGAGCTGATGGTGAACAGAAAACAGAGCTGATGGTGAACAGAAAACAGAGCTGATGGTGAACAGAAAACAGAGCTGATGGTGAACAGAAACAGAGCTGATGGTGAACAGAAAACAGAGCTGATGGTGAACAGAAAACAGAGCTGATGGTGAACAGAAAACAGAGCTGATGGTGAACAGAAACAGAGCTGATGGTGAACAGAAACAGAGCTGATGGTGAACAGAAAACAGAGCTGATGGTGGACAGAAACAGAGCTGATGGTGAACAGAAAACAGAGCTGATGGTGAACAGAAACAGAGCTGATGGTGAACAGAAACAGAGCTGATGGTGAACAGAAACAGAGCTGATGATGAACAGAAACAGAGCTGATGGTGAACAGAAACAGAGCTGATGGTGAACAGAAACAGAGCTGATGGTGAACAGAAACAGAGCTGATGGTGAACAGAAACAGAGCTGATGATGAACAGAAACAGAGCTGATGGTGAACAGAAAACAGAGCTGATGGTGAACAGAAAACAGAGCTGATGGTGAACAGAAACAGAGCTGATGGTGAACAGAAACAGAGCTGATGGTGAACAGAAAACAGATCTCGTGGTGAAATGTGAGAAATAAACTCGGTATTGCAAGAAAAAACTTGGAAATGAAAGAGAAAAAAGTGGAAATGCAAGAAAAAAAACTGATAAATGTGAGAAATAAACGTTGAATTGGGAGGAATAAACTCGGAAATGTGAGAATAAACTTGAAATTGCAAAAATTAACTCGGAATTGCAGGAAAAAACGTGAAACGTGAAAAAATGAAGTCGGAAATGGCAGAAATAAACTCGGAAATGTGAGAAATAAACTCGGAAATGGCAGAAATAAACTCATAAATGTGAGAAATAAACTCGGATATGTGAGAAATAAACTCGGAAATGTGAGAAATAAACTCGGATATGTGAGAAATAAACTCGGAAATGTGAGAAATAAACTCGGAAATGTGAGAAATAAACTCGGATATGTGAGAAATAAACTCGGAAATGTGAGAAATAAACTCGGATATGTGAGAAATAAACTCGGAAATGTGAGAAATAAACTCGGAAATGTGAGAAATAAACTCGGAAATGTGAGAAATAAACTCGGATATGTGAGAAATAAACTCGGAAATGTGAGAAATAAACTCGGAAATGTGAGAAATAAACTCGGAAATGTGAGAAATAAACTCGGAATTGCAAGAAAAAACACGGAAATAAAAGTGGAATTGCAAGAAAAAACTCATAAATGCGAGAAATAAACTCGGAAATGTGAGAAATAAACTCGGAAATGGCAGAAATAAACTCGGAAATGTGAGAAATAAACTCGAAAATGGCAGAAATAAACTCAGATATGTGAGAAATAAACTCGGATATGTGAGAAATAAACTCGGATATGTGAGAAATAAACTCGGAAATGTGAGAAATAAACTCGGATATGTGAGAAATAAACTCGGAAATGTGAGAAATAAACTCGGAAATGTGAGAAATAAACTCGGATATGTGAGAAATAAACTCGGAAATGTGAGAAATAAACTCGGAAATGGCAGAAATAAACTCGGATATGTGAGAAATAAACTCGGAAATGTGAGAAATAAACTCGGAAATGGCAGAAATAAACTCGGATATGTGAGAAATAAACTCGGAAATGGCAGAAATAAACTCGGATATGTGAGAAATAAACTCGGAAATGTGAGAAATAAACTCGGATATGTGAGAAATAAACTCGGATATGTGAGAAATAAACTCGGAAATGTGAGAAATAAACTCGGAAATGGCAGAAATAAACTCGGATATGTGAGAAATAAACTCGGAAATGTGAGAAATAAACTCGGAAATGGCAGAAATAAACTCGGAAATGTGAGAAATAAACTCGGAAATGTGAGAAATAAACTCGGAAATGTGAGAAATAAACTCGAAAATGTGAGAAATAAACTCAGAAATGTGAGAAATAAACTCGGAAATGTGAGAAATAAACTCGGATATGTGAGAAATAAACTCGGAAATGTGAGAAATAAACCCGGAAATGTGAGAAATAAACTCGGAAATGGCAGAAATAAACTCGGATATGTGAGAAATAAACTCGGATATATGTGAGAAATAAACTCGGAAATGTGAGAAAAAAACTCGGATATGTGAGAAATAAACTCGGAAATGTGAGAAATAAACTCGGAATTGCAAGAAAAAACACGGAAATAAAAGTGGAATTGCAAGAAAAAACTCATAAATGCGAGAAATAAACTCGGATATGTGAGAAATAAACTCGGAAATGGCAGAAATAAACTCGGAAATGTGAGAAATAAACTCGAAAATGTGAGAAAAAAACTCGGATATGTGAGAAATAAACTCGGAAATGTGAGAAATAAACTCGGAATTGCAAGAAAAAACACGGAAATAAAAGTGGAATTGCAAGAAAAAACTCATAAATGCGAGAAATAAACTCGGATATGTGAGAAATAAACTCGGAAATGGCAGAAATAAACTCGGAAATGTGAGAAATAAACTCGAAAATGGCAGAAATAAACTCAGATATGTGAGAAATAAACTCGGAAATGTGAGAAATAAACTCGGATATGTGAGAAATAAACTCGGATATGTGAGAAATAAACTCGGAAATGTGAGAAATAAACTCGGATATGTGAGAAATAAACTCGGAAATGTGAGAAATAAACTCGGAAATGTGAGAAATAAACTCGGAAATGTGAGAAATAAACTCGGAAATGTGAGAAATAAACTCGGATATGTGAGAAATAAACTCGGAAATGTGAGAAATAAACTCGGAAATGTGAGAAATAAACTCGGATATGTGAGAAATAAACTCGGATATGTGAGAAATAAACTCGGATATGTGAGAAATAAACTCGGAAATGGCAGAAATAAACTCGGATATGTGAGAAATAAACTCGGAAATGTGAGAAATAAACTCGGAAATGGCAGAAATAAACTCGGAAATGTGAGAAATAAACTCGGAAATGTGAGAAATAAACTCGGAAATGGCAGAAATAAACTCGGAAATGTGAGAAATAAACTCGGAAATGTGAGAAATAAACTGGGATATGTGAGAAATAAACTCGGAAATGTGAGAAATAAACTCGAAAATGTGAGAAATAAACTCAGAAATGTGAGAAATAAACTCGAAAATGTGAGAAATAAACTCAGAAATGTGAGAAATAAACTCGGAAATGTGAGAAATAAACTCGGATATGTGAGAAATAAACTCGGAAATGTGAGAAATAAACCCGGAAATGTGAGAAATAAACTCGGATATGTGAGAAATAAACTCGGATATGTGAGAAATAAACTCGAAAATGTGAGAAATAAACTCAGAAATGTGAGAAATAAACTCGGAAATGTGAGAAATAAACTCGGAAATGTGAGAAATAAACTCGGAAATGTGAGAAATAAACCCGGAAATGTGAGAAATAAACTCGGATATGTGAGAAATAAACTCGGATATGTGAGAAATAAACTCGAAAATGTGAGAAATAAACTCGGAAATGTGAGAAATAAACTCGGAAATGTGAGAAATAAACCCGGAAATGTGAGAAATAAACTCGGATATGTGAGAAATAAACTCGGATATGTGAGAAATAAACTCGAAAATGTGAGAAATAAACTCAGAAATGTGAGAAATAAACTCGGAAATGTGAGAAATAAACTCGGAAATGTGAGAAATAAACTCGGAAATGTGAGAAATAAACTCGGAAATGGCAGAAATAAACTCGGAAATGTGAGAAATAAACTCGGAAATGTGAGAAATAAACTCGGATATGTGAGAAATAAACTCGGAAATGGCAGAAATAAACTCGGAAATGTGAGAAATAAACTCGGATATGTGAGAAATAAACTCGGAAATGGCAGAAATAAACTCGGATATGTGAGAAATAAACTCGGAAATGTGAGAAATAAACTCGGATATGTGAGAAATAAACTCGGATATGTGAGAAATAAACTCGGATATGTGAGAAATAAACTCGGAAATGGCAGAAATAAACTCGGAAATGTGAGAAATAAACTCGGAAATGTGAGAAATAAACTCGGAAATGTGAGAAATAAACTCGGAAATGCGAGAAACTCAGAATTGCAAGAAAAAATAAAGTCGTCATTGTGAAGAATATTAAAAAAGTTTGAAACATTCCCCGACGCTCCTGAAGGAAACACGACGCATTCAGAGCCGAAGGACAAGATGAAGATGCACGTTTTCTTATTTGGTATTAATATCAGTTTTATTCATGCAGTGCTGCCCTTCAGAAGCAGCAGAAGATACTCACGTTTTCTGGAAGACAAATTAAATTTACCCTGATCTTCCAATTCAGGAAGTATTCTTCCCGCTCTTATTGTGTCATGTTTCCTTCCGGAGCGTCAGGGAATGTTTCAACCTTTGTTAATATTGTTCAATATTTCAGACAATAACATAAAGTGTTCCAGAGATTTATGAGTCAGTCTGAATTAGCCTACATGGCAAGGGGAAAAGCACTGCAGTAACTGACCTGCAATTATCCCAAATATATAGAATGTATATTTTAATTTATTGCAGTCCGTTGCTTTAACCTCTCATGCATTAGTCAGAATGGCTACAAATCTTAATAGATTGGTCCTAGATGGGGATAGGATTCTCACTATAATAAATACAGCAATAATCTGGAAAAGGCACCAGCAACAATTGGAACAGGACAGATATAGAGGTCAATGGCAAACATTTGCAATCTGAAAAGAATCTGTAATGAAGTGAAGAAGGAGAAATGTTCAAACACACACACACACACACACACACACACACACACACACACACACACGCACTGATGTATTCATGTTTTCACGCTTTAGTTAAAATGTTGATTCTGAACAAAGGTTGCGTGAGGGAAATATGGCCAGTGCTCGACATTGCAATCTCTCCACATTTGCATTCTTGAAGAAAAACACAACGCCGGTGTCACCGGCTCCGCTTTCTCGGTTTAATCTGCAATTTCACGCCGCTGAGCGCGACTCATTGTTCGGTCCTGTCGTCGTTTAGCGGCGCTTTTTGCTTTTGTTAAGTGGCAGAGGGTCCACAGGACCTGCTCGCGAGAGGGACCGCTTCATCTGAAGGGGAAAAAGAGCAAGCTAAATGGAAGTGACAGCCTCTGAAAACATTCCTACCGGCAGCTGGGAGGATTTGCCATGGCGAGCTCCGGCTGTGACCCCGTGCCCGGCACACGCACCTGCCGCTCGAGGCGCGCTCTCCCCGGCGGAGATTATAGCGGGGCGTGGTGTGGTCGAGGCGGCTCAATGGAGGCCTGTGAAAACCCCCTTATGCGTGAAAGAGCCTCCATTCAGACGCCTTTGTTCAACACATTTTTATGGGACAACATTGGCCTTTATGAGGTGTGGAGATTTACATGGCACTCCATAGAGGGGTATAATCCTTTCAAGCAGCAAACGAATAAAAGTTTAAACCCTCTGTTTTCATATTTATTAGCTGGTTAATGCAGACGAGGCAGCTGATCCACTCAAACACAGACCTCAGATCCAGCCCCGAAACTCAACCATCAGTCCATCATCCATCCATCAGTCCATTCGTCAGTCCGTCCATCCATCCATCCATCCATCCATCCATCCATCAGTCCATCATCCATCCATCAGTCCATCCATCCATCCATTAGCCCATCCATCAGTCCATCAGTCCATCATCCATCCATCAGTCCATCCATCCATCCATCAGTCCATCCGTCAGTCCATCAGTCCATCCATCACTCCATCAGTCCATCATCCATCCATCAGTCCATCATCCATCCATCAGTCCATCAGTCCATCCATCAGTCCATCCGTCAGTCCATCAGTCCATCCATCATCCATCCATCCATCAGTCCTTCCATCAGTCCATCACTCCATCAGTCCATCCATCAGTCCATCAGTCCATCCGTCAGTCCATCAGTCCATCACTCCATCATCCATCCATCAGTCCATCCGTCAGTCCATCATCCATCCATCCATCAGTCCATCCATCAGTCCATCCGTCAGTCCATCCGTCAGTCCATCAGTCCATCCGTCAGTCCATCCATCACTCCATCACTCCATCACTCCATCATCCATCCATCAGTCCATCCGTCACTCCATCAGTCCATCTATCCATCCATCCATCCATCAGTTCATCCATCACTCCATCACTCCATCCATCCATCCATCCATCCATCATCCATCCATCAGTCCATCCATCAGTCCATCCATCAGTCCATCAGTCCATCATCCATCCATCCATCCATCCATCAGTCAGTCCGTCAGTCCGTCAGTCCATCCGTCAGTCCATCATTCATCCATCAGTCCATCAGTCCATCCATCAGTCCATCAATCCATCATCCATCCATCAGTCCATCATCCATCCGTCAGTCCATCATCCATCCGTCAGTCCATCCATCCATCCATCCGTCCATCATCAGTCCATCAGTCCATCCATCAGTCCATCAGTCCATCCATCAGTCCATCATCCATCCATCAGTCCATCATCCATCTGTCAGTCCATCCATCCATCCATCCATCCGTCCGTCCATCATCAGTCCATCATCCATCCATCAGTCCATCCATCAGTCCATCAGTCCATCCATCCATCCATCAGTCCATCATCCATCCATCAGTCCATCATCCATCCATCAGTCCATTCATCAGTCCATCATCCATCAGTCCATCCATCATCCATCTATCAGTCCATCCATCATCCATCTATCAGTCCATCCATCAGTCCATCAGTCCATCATCCATCAATCAGTCCTTTCATCAGTCCATCATCCATCCATCAGTCCATCTATCAGTCCATCCATCAGTCCATCATCCATCCATCAGTCCACCCATCCATCCATCAGTCCATCATCCATCAGTCCATCCATCATCCATCAGTCCACCCATCCATCCATCATCCATCTATCAGTCCATCCATCAGTCCATTATCCATCAATCAGTCCTTTCATCAGTCCATCATCCATCCATCATCCATCAATCAGTCCTTTCATCAGTCCGTCAGTCCATCATCCATCAATCAGTCCTTTCATCAGTCCATCATCCATCCATCAGTCCATCTATCAGTCCATCCATCAGTCCATCATCCATCCATCAGTCCATCTATCAAGTCCATCCATCAGTCCATCATCCATCAATCAGTCCTTTCATCAGTCCATCAGTCCATCTATCAGTCCATCCATCAGTCCATCATCCATCCATCAGTCCATCCATCAGTCCATCTATCAGTCCATCCATCAGTCCATCATCCATCCATCAGTCCATCATCCATCCATCCATCAATCTATCAGTCCATCTATCTATCAGTCCATCTATCTGTCTATCTATCTATCTATCTATCTATCTATCTATCTATCTATCTATCTATCTATCTATCTATCTATCTATCTATCTATCTATCTATCTATCGTGTGGACCCCAAGGCTCTCATCATCTCCCCGACGTTCTCTCTCTTTCTGTGTGTGTGTGTGTGTGTCCATGCGGGTTGTTTCCACATCAGTTGAGTGCTATGGGCTACTTGACTGTCACACTGCATCATAAAGAGGGAAGGATGAGAGGTAAGAAAGAGAGTCTAAACTCACTGAGGGCACACATGAGAAGGGACATGATTCCTAACATCGGTGCCTATTCACATGATCGTGACACATACTGCCCCCTCGTGTTGAGGAAGGCTAATGCATCAGTTATAGGTAGGCTATTTTAAGCACCAACACCTTCAATAGTTTCCTTGGGAATTGAATTATTGGAATTAATCATTTTATTCGCTACAAAGAAGAAGAAAAAACTGTTGCACGTTAAAAACAATCAGAAAGTTCACTTTTTTTTAAAGTAGTAAAATTTAGCAATGAAGTAGCCTATGTAAAGGAAATATAATTTCACAAATAAAAATATAATTGTAGCCCTATTAATAATATTTTTAAACCGAGAAGAAGCAATGAACAGTAGCCCAGTTGATTGATAAATAAATAAATGCTCCCAGCTGTTTATGAATATAGGCTACGGCATTTTATCTTATTTAGGCTATTTTCTAAATATGTTGGAAATATTTGACTTTATCTAATGAGAGAAGCGGTGAAGTGTTTGGTGTCACAGCGGTGATTGTTTCCAGCAAGCGCAATATATCTCTTTATAGGGCGCAAAACTGGCTGCTCGGTACCGGAGAAACCCAGCGTTTAATCCCGCAGCAAACGCGAAACTCTCGGCGTTTAATCCCGCAGCAAACGCGTTACTCTCTCGGTGCTTCTTGATCTCCTCAGGTGAAGACACGCCGTTATTCGCGCCCAGCGGGGTCCTTCGCACTCAGCAGTTTGTCCCGCTGCCTACATTATACAGTGTGGCTTTTGACTTATTTTTATTTTTTGATGTTTTCTGGGTGAAGACACACCGAGTCGCATCAAAAAAACACTGCTGAACCACCAGGATCAACAACACACTCTTTTCCCTCCCAACAGGATCGCTTTTTTAGTAGGCTATACATCACAGGAATAAAAAACAGCTTCTAAAACAAGTTCAGTAGTAAAAGCGTTTTGTGCGGATTGAATAGGCCAACCATTTGTACAACAGTTTTTAGGCTACTACAAATAACATGGTTAAACGTAAACATATACAGATGTACAAGCTTCCATACTCAAATGGTGGATTACTTAACATTATCCAAAATATCTTCTTGTGTGTTCAACAGGAGACAATACAGGTTTGGAACTTGAGGGTGAGTAGCCAAATGATGACAAAAATAAAATTTTGGGGTAAACTATCCTTTTAATATGGCATCATGCTTTTATCGAGGCTACCTCGCTCATAGATAAAACAAATAGTGCCATACTTTATTATAGATTTAAATAGCACAAAAAATTGATTCTTTAAAATAAGTGACGGTTAGGATGGGCGCCAAAAAAGTGCATTGCGCGCGAAGAACCTCAACCGACTGGAAATTACTGATATTCGTTTAAAAAGTCCACAGCTGTAAATGAACGATTAAAAACACTATCTTAAACTGCTATAGCCTTTTATTCCCAACAACACACCATATTTCCCTCCCAATAGGATCGCTTTTTTAGTAGGCTACATAACAAGAATAAAAAACAGCTTCTAAAACAGTTCATTTTTTTTCAATAAAGCGTTTTGTGCAGCTTGAATAGGCCTACCATTTGTACAACAGTTTTTAGGCTACTACAAATAACATGGTTAAACTATAGTAAATCCATGGTTAATTTTCCGTAACATAGGGCACAATGTATAGTGTATTATGTATTTAGAATTGAACTTCCAGGTAATGAGCTGCCTTCTCCGTTATTTGACAGATGTATTTTTTAAAAAGTCTGTTATCATAAAAACCTACAAATATAAAGTCAAAGTAAGAGTTAGTACAAAGATTTTCAACAGAGCTTTTAAGTTATCACTAAAATGAGATTAAACTCTACAAGTTAAATTTTAGGTGTATAGCGAACAGCGTTTACCTGAGTTTAAAGGGATAGTTCACACAAAAATGTGTTATTTACTCACACTCATGTTGTTCCAATCCCTTTTGAGTTTCTGTCTTCTGTTGAACACAAAATATGTTTTTAAAACCAGATAGTTAACCATACACTTCCATGGTGTTTTTCCCCCCACTATGGAAGTCAATATAGCCTACTATCAAATACGGAATTGTTTCTGCCAGGGAATAAAACAATTGCTGCTTTTCATCTCACAATTCTGACTTTTTCCCGTCACGATTGCGACTTTATATGTTGCCATTCTGATTTTATAACTCTCAGTTGAGACTTTATATCATGCAATCCTGAGGAAAAAAAGTCATAATTGCTAACTCTCAACAGCAAGGAAAACAGTCAGAATTGTGAGATAACACAATTACCTTGTGTGTTCAACAGAAGAAAGAGACAATACAGGTTTGGAACAACTTGAGGGTGAGTAGGCTAGCCTAAATGATGACAAAAATAAAATTTTGGGGTAATATGGCATGCTTTTATCGAGGCTACCTCGCTCATAGATAAAACAAATATCTTTATTATTTAAGGCCATACTTTATTATAGATTTAAACAGCACAAAAAAGTTAGTCTTTAAAATAAGTGACAGTTGGAATGGGCGCCAAAAAAAAAGCATTGCGCGCGAAAAACCTCAACCGACGGGAAATTACTGATATTCGTTTAAAAAGTCCACAGCTGTTAATGAACGATTAAAAACACTATTATAAACAGCTATAGCCTTTTATTCCTCCGCTTCGTGCTGATGTGAGCTTTAGCCTATTTGTCAAACGAGAAATGTTATCCCTTGTAAAACACACGTTTTCTTTCGCATTTTGTATCCTCACAGAAAACGCTTCCAAAGACGTGTAATTCTCTTAGCTCGCACTTTTGGTAGTGTGACAACGAGCTAAAGACGACAAACCCAATCGTTAAACATGTTAATTCTTCACTACATTCTCACAGGGGTGTGATAAGAGCGCGAGGTTAGTCGCTTCGGCTCCCCGCATTGGGTGAGAAACCCTCGGATTATCCCTGGTTTGGCCCCGGGGCTTTTGGCTGCCAAATCGGACCGGACCCGTTGCTCACCGGGCCGGATTGGACCGCGCAAGCCTCGGGGTATCGGGTCCAAATCCCTCAGGGACTCGAACCAGCGCGACGCTCGCCCTGCAGCTCTGCTTTGACTGTGGATTATAGGACAAACACTGGTATCTCCACACACACACACACACACACACACACACACACACACACACACACACACACACACACACACACACACACACACACACACACACACACACACACACACACACACACACACACACACACACACACACACACACAGACAGGCCAGACGCTCACAGCCCAGGGCAACGAGATATAGAGCCCTGATGCAGTACAGGCCACTGTGATTTAAAACTCTCACCCAACACTATTTCTGTGTGATAAGGAGGAACAATTGAACACTGTGTGCTTATTAAAGAAAGAACAGTCATTAAAGGTCACGCAGAAGCTCTTGAACACAACAACATGAAGCCTGGAGCACAACATCGCTAAATATTGTTGGTATCGGTGCAAAATTTGCCTGAATATGCTGTTTTTATTTCAATTAAATTATTGTGAAAGCCTAGTTAGATATTTTATTTATTCAAAATTTCGTATTTTTATTATATGTATAACATTTATTCACATTTTGAGCATAGTGAAGTAAAATTAAATCTGGAATGCGTTGGAGCACAGACTAAAGTTTGGTCTCTTTGTAAAGATGACATTTGGCAGATTATTGCGTAAGTGGATGATTATGAAAAATACACACACACACACACACACACACACACACACACACACACACACAATTAAATTGCAAATGTAAGCTTGTTTGAAAAATATATTTCTCAAAACAAGCCATACATGTAAAGCTCCTATTAATTTCCTAATCAATAATATTTTTTTTTACCATGAACAATACAAGTTTAACAATTTTATTCAGGATCATTTAACCTTTTCGAATCCCATGGAACCTTTTTTTTTGTGTGTTCACACAGCAAGTGCCAGTTTTGCACCATACTGATGAAGTAAACTCTTCTAGAAAACAAACTATTCATTTAGTTTTTCTTGTGCCGGGTTTACCAAACATTTCATCCAGATCAGACTCTTGAGATGATTTGAACTGGTGTAATAATATAGCCCATATTATATTAATATATTAAATCAGTGTCTATATTGTGTTTGACCGGTTCAAATCATATACAATGATAAATGTACAGGGCTAAATGAACACTATAAATGAACAGGGTTCTTATAGAGACTGTATAATGGTTTGGTTTTCAAGGACTACAGTCAGAGATTGCAAAACAATGTCTTTATCGCTCAAAAGGTCAACAGATGAATAACATAATAAAACAAAAAGTGCAGCACATGCAAAGTATGCAGTTACTTTGGCAACTTTAACCACTGAAGGGATGCTATGACAAAGACAGTACCCTTAGTTTCCTTTTTTTTCCCATGAATATATGATGTTATGATTGATGATGAAGATATGATTGGACCTTAAGAATGAAAGCTTGGATATTTATGAGCAATATTACGCTCATAGTCATGTGTCATAGCTCAAATGTCTTTATATCTGTGCAGCGTTAATTTAGCATGTTAATTAAGCTAATGAAACACTACACTTTAAAAATGCTGGGTTAAAAACCACCCAAGTTGGGTTGAAAATGGAGAAGCCGAAGCAGTTGGGTTGTTTTAAGCAAACATTTAACCCAACTGCTGGATTTCTTCATTTTAAACCCAATCACTGGGTTTGTTCATTTTCAACCCAATCCGTTTTTTTTTAACCCAGCATTTGTCAGAGTGTCATTTCTTATATTAGTCTTTTAATAATTCAAGTACTATTCAAGTTCATAATAATATGGCTGTTTTCAAGGTGTTTTTTTCTTCAAATTTAAGTACTTCAAGCCATGGGCGTCGGAACCATTGTGTGTGTGGGACAAGACCCACCCACTTTTTAAGACCAATGATAATGGACCCACTCACTTTTCAGCACATGTCTGTTTACCTTGGCTACGCCTTAACCGAGAAACTTATTAAGAAACGTATTATTAAACACATGTTAAACGCTTTATTTCCTCTTTTCTAGTATTTGCTCTTGCTCTTTTTTTATTGAAAATAAATACCTTTCCGATCTGATATGTGATTGGGAAAGGGAGTAGAGCGAGTGTGGCAAAAGGCGGATTCGAACCTCTGATCGATTTGCGTCAAAACTTGATGACGCATCTTACCCCTACACTATAGACGCGGTATATAATTTAGTGATTTCTGTAATTTTGTCTGGCCCAATCAATCGTTTAGTAAACGGCACTTTTTCTATCTGGACACGGAGCTTAATAAACATGCAACTTGTTCATTATCATTATCTGTGAAACTCTTGATGTCTATGGCAGTTAAATGAATATAGTCTTTTTATTAGACTATTGATTTTGACTGGTTTGAGGTCTTTTTTGGTATAGGAAAGGGATATGGCCTAATACGCACCATAATGCAGGAAATCACTAGCCTAGAAATCTAGACGCCCCCTAGCGGCAGCAAATCTAATCTGCCGTGAGTGTTGTCTAGCAACTCTCAATACCCTTCTGAGCTGTAATCGCCTAACTCTGGTCGGGCCAATCACATCGTGTATAGAGTCGGTGGGCGGGGCCATAATGACGACGGCCGAGTTGCGTTTGCGTGCTTCTAGTAAACACAGAAACTGGCGAACGGCGGTCTTTCGAATCAGCTTTGACCGCGACTCTGGAAGACTTGAGTTCAGCTTTTCTCTGAGAAAAGAACAAAGAACGGCACTGAAGTCATTCTGAAGAAGGGAAGATGTGTTCGAGTTTAGCCGACCGGATACGGCGAATGTTTAATCTGTCAGCTCTGCTTCACCTTCGTTGTTCTGGTTGGTTGTAGCGCTATCCTATCGCGTGCAGAGGGAGTTTGACAGACAGCCGTTTATCTGGCCCTCGGATTGAACCGTCAATGGAGAGTTTCCAGACCAAACATCTTGATGTGGGTCAGGCTTGTCAGGCTAGGAAATCTCATCTATAAAATGTTTTTCTGGGGAGAACCCACAGACCCCCGTCAAAACAATTTCCCCACCTATAATTTTTTGCCCTAGCCGCTACTGACCCACCCACTTTTTATTTGCTTCCAACGCCCATGCTTCAAGCACTCAGCACAAACCCTGAATTGATGAATTTTAATTAAAATTCCTTTGGTTTTGCATATGATGTTGCATTACATCTGTGCATTTCACAAAATAACACAA
The DNA here is from genome assembly GCF_024679245.1 of Pseudorasbora parva. NCBI lineage: Eukaryota > Metazoa > Chordata > Actinopteri > Cypriniformes > Gobionidae > Pseudorasbora > Pseudorasbora parva. The sequence goes on along the minus strand of NC_090190.1, from coordinate 967,384 downwards.
TGTGCATTAATTGTTAAATAAAATTTATTTTATAACGCACAAAAACACATATAGACGTAAGCATGCGGACGCAGCTGAAGGTGTTTTGGAGCACTTTAACCACATTGATAAACATTAGGGCACAATAGAATGCGATAGCTTTCCACATGAAGATGATCGTCACCAGCGGGTCTCCTGATTGGCCAGTTTGTTATTGGGCAGCCGTGGCGGCGCCCATGCGCAGCAGCTCTTTCCTGTGTGTTAGAATGATGTCGAAGCTGGACTGGAGCCGGTTCTGCTGCTCCTGGACTCGGGTTTGTAAGGTGCGGACCCAGCGGATGAGGGCCAGGCGGCGGTACATGGTCAGCTGGACCTGATGCTTCTCCATCTCCTGTGCTTTAAACCTCTCCCGGTCCTGGAGCGTCCAAACGGCCTCCATGAGCTCCGGAAGCTCGGAGCACGGATCGCTATCTGAGTCTGACGATCCGACTTCAGCCGCTCCGGTGCTCTCTCTGCGCCGCTCCGCCTTCTTCTGGACTTCAACGCTGTCTGAATTTGGCTGGCAGATTTGATCCCAAAGTGCGTTTGGTCCCCCGATGTCTCCGCTCTCCATGCTGAATATGGACGAGCTTTCAGACCGGTAGCTGAACTCGAACTCTTCTTCACTATCGGCCCATTCGATCCCTCCATCCTCATCCTCCTTCTCATCATCCGTCACTCTCCTCATCTCTTCATCAAGCTTTCCTTCCTCGGCCCCATCTGGAGGAACTCTTCCGCCCATATCGTCTCCGCTCTCGATCTCCGGAAGAGGCTCCAGTGGGCTCCAGCATGGGAGGCGAGATAATGGCGAAAGTGGTCCGGATGGATCTCGGCCCAAAGTTTTCTTCACCTGGTTTCGGTTCTCGTCATCCTGGCCCAGGAGGTTAAAGTTGCCATCTTTCTCGCATCTCTTCTGGCCGACGTTAAGAGTCGATGGCGGTCTGGCCGGCGATTGACCGCTGAAGGCTGGGTTCGAGGCCCGATCCTGCTGGAGCATTTTCAGTCTGCTGTGAGATTCACTCGCTCTTAGAAAATGGGGAGACAACAACAACAATTAGTGATTTGTCTTTATTTATACTCAGCCAGAAAAGTGCCACGAACACACACACACTGATACAGTATGAGCTATAGATATACAAGAACACACACACACAATGATACAGTATGAGCTATACATATACAAGCACACACACACACACACACACACACACACACACACACACACACACACACTAAACCTACCCAATCTTATTTTAAGCAAAAACTCTCTTCATTGTGAGTTATTTTTCCCCAAAACAAGACAATTACTTTTGCTTGTCTAGTAAATACTTCTTGTTTTAAGGATTTTTAGATGTTTGGACTAGAAACAAGACAAAAATACTGAGTAATAAAAGCATTTTTTATTATTATTTTTTTGCAGTGTGCATTTTTACTTTCTCAAAACAAAAACTCATCCTGTATGATTTATAAGACGTTTGAAAAGTGGGGACATGGGTAATGTCCTCATATTTCCTGTAAGACCTGTGTCATTATACACATTTGTGTCCTGATATTTCACAAAAACAAGTAAACACACACACACACACACACACTAAATAACCCCCCGGTTAAAATAACGCATTAAATATTCAGTGCTGCAATTCCACGGCTTGTTCCCCATTTCGATGACATGAAATATTCAGATGTCCACGTCATAACTCCGGGAGCTGTCAATCAGGATTTAATCTGCCTCAGGCGCACATCATACAGTTATTGAGGACATCAAATCCAGCATTGAGACTGTGTGAATATAACCTGAGCGCTGCTTTTAATACGCCAGCTGTAATTTAGTCTCGATTCGATCGGCGTCGCGTTATTATTTATCATAAACACACCGTGACGCGGTCAGCATCGCGCACTGCCTTAAATCCGCAAGAACAGTCAATAACAAAAGCCATTCAGATAGATAAAGGGTTATGTAAGAGCGCGATCTCACCCCATCACACACACCGCGCGTCCGCCGAGACTGACCCGATGTTACAACGCGTCGCATAAACACAAGAATATTAGGCTAGTTATTAGAAGGCAATGTCTTACCGTGTGTCGTCCGCGAATAAGAGACAGTGTCCTCCCTGTTTTCCCCTCCTCTCCTGCGATGCTGATCTCTCTCTCTCTCTCTCTCTCTCTCTCTCTCTCTCTCTCTCTCTCTCTCTCTCTCTCTCTCTGTGTGTGTGTGTGGAACACCGGCTGTGACTCACTTCCGAAACTGGGAAGGGACCGCATAGAGACCGGCGAAATGAGCGGAAAATAGTGTGTGTGTGTCTGTGATGGGGTACTTAAAAGGTTAGTTCAGCCAAAAATGAAATGTCTGTCATTAACTCCTCTCCCTAATGTCGCTCCACACCCGTAAGACCTCCGTTCATCTTCACACACAGTTTAAGATATTTTATATTTAGTCCGAGAGCGTATGCAAGTGTATGCACACTATACTGTCCATGTCCAGAAAGGGAATAAAAACATCATCACAGTAGTCCATATGAGACATCAGTGGGTTAATTAGAGTCTCTTGAAGCATCCAAAATACATTTGGGTCCAAAAATAACAAAAACTACGACTTTATTCAGCATTGGCTTCTCTTCCGGGTGTGTGTTCAATCCTCAAATAAAGATTCAAACGGTTATGAATCAGCCAGTGGCGTAACTTTGTTTTAAAAAGTGGGTGGGACATAAATTGCGTATCATATGCACACAAAAAACGGCGTACTATATGCACGGCAAAAGGGGCGCTCATATAAGTCTAAATGAGCTTTAGCGTGCATATGGTACGCAGTTTTTCGCGTGCATATGATATGCACTATATGGCGTATTAAGGGGGTAGCACTGCTGATACAATGTTATATCAGATGTAAAATATGTACAGTAACAATTGCAGAAAAATTTGTATTAAGATGTCCGGAAATCAATTACCGTATTTTCCGCACTATAAGGCGCACTTAGAAGCCTTTCATTTTCTCAAAAAACAACAGTGCGCCTTATATATGCGCTCTGTCAAAATGTTTCAGTATGAAAAACCAATAAAAAGTATTTAATAATAATAAAATGTTTCAGTACGACTGGTAAACTACAAAACCACACCGCATCTCGATTTTCGAAGCAGTCCTTCTTGGTGCTTTCGTTTTACGAAAAGACGTAATCTCTCCATATGCAAACGAACTACCGTCGCGCAGCAACTGCCAAAAGATTACCACGGCTGGGAGATATTGTTAATATGCACATCAACGATTGAACAACGTTACCATGAGAGTGAACGGAGTTGTCAGAACGCTTAATAAAGTTTGACTTTGTCTGTTTTGTTGACATTCCCTTTAGCACAGCACCATCTAGTGGATGCATAACGCAAACGTTTGACTGCAGTAGTTTCTATTCTATGTGCATTATAATCTGATGCGCCCTATATATGAAAACAGCTCTAAAAAAGGCCATTCATTGAAGGTGCGCCTTATAGTCCGATGCGCCTTATAGTCCGATGCGCCTTATAGTCCGATGCGCCTTATAGTCCGATGCGCCTTATAGTCCGATGCGCTTTATAATCCGATGCGCCTTATAGTCCGATGCGCCTTATAGTGCGATGCGCCTTATAGTGCGATGCGCCTTATAGTCCGATGCGCCTTATAGTCCGATGCGCCTTATAGTCCGATGCGCCTTATAGTCCGATGCGCCTTATAGTCCGATGCGCCTTATAGTCCGATGCGCTTTATAATCCGATGCGCCTTATAGTCCGATGCGCCTTATAGTCCGATGCGCCTTATAATCCGATGCGCCTTATAGTCCGATGCGCCTTATAGTCCGATGCGCTTTATAATCCGATGCGCCTTATAGTGCGATGCGCCTTATAGTCCGATGCGCCTTATAGTCCGATGCGCCTTATAGTCCGATGCGCCTTATAGTCCGATGCGCCTTATAATCCGATGCGCCTTATAGTCCGATGCGCCTTATAGTCCGATGCGCCTTATAGTCCGATGCGCCTTATAGTCCGATGCGCCTTATAGTCCGATGCGCCTTATAATCCGATGCGCCTTATAATCCGATGCGCCTTATAGTCCGATGCGCCTTATAGTCCGATGCGCCTTATAGTCCGATGCGCCTTATAGTCCGATGCGCCTTATAGTCCGATGCGCCTTATAGTCCGATGCGCCTTATAGTCCGATGCGCCTTATAGTCCGATGCGCCTTATAGTCCGATGCGCCTTATAATCCGATGCGCCTTATAGTCCGATGCGCCTTATAGTCCGATGCGCCTTATAGTCCGATGCGCCTTATAATCCGATGCGCCTTATAGTCCGATGCGCCTTATAGTCCGATGCGCTTTATAGTCCGATGCGCCTTATAGTCCGATGCGCTTTATAGTCCGATGCGCCTTATAGTCCGATGCGCTTTATAATCCGATGCGCCTTATAGTCCGATGCGCTTTATAATCCGATGCGCCTTATAGTCCGATGCGCCTTATAATCCGATGCGCCTTATAGTCCGATGCGCCTTATAATCCGATGCGCCTTATAGTCCGATGCGCCTTATAGTCCGATGCGCCTTATAATCCGATGCGCCTTATAGTCCGATGCGCCTTATAGTCCGATGCGCCTTATAGTCCGATGCGCCTTATAGTCCGATGCGCCTTATAGTCCGATGCGCCTTATAGTCCGATGCGCCTTATAATCCGATGCGCCTTATAGTCCGATGCGCCTATAAGGTATGCGCCTTATAGTCCGATGCGCCTTATAGTCCGATGCGCCTTATAATCCGATGCGCCTTATAGTCCGATGCGCCTTATAGTCCGATGCGCCTTATAGTCCGATGCGCCTTATAGTCCGATGCGCCTTATAGTCCGATGCGCCTTATAGTCCGATGCGCCTTATAATCCGATGCGCCTTATTATCCGATGCGCCTTATAGTCCGATGCGCCTTATAATCCGATGCGCCTTATAATCCGATGCGCCTTATAATCCGATGCGCCTTATAGTGCGGAAAATACGGTAAATAGTTAATTTATTGATATAGATCTCGTTTAATTATTGTATCTAAACACAATATAGCGTTGTGCCAGATCGCCTCTTATCTAACAAACTAATGAAATGATGCTCTTCTAGTGAACCAGAGATGTTTTGTTTGTATTAGTTTGGTTCATCCGTGAAGCAAGATGTTTTTAAAAAAGTGGTGGGGACATGTCCCACCCGCAAATTACGCCTATGGAATCAGCGTATTGATTCATGATTCGGATCGCCAATGTCTCGTGATTTCAGCAGTTTGACACACAATCCGAATCATTCATCGATTCTCTGATTCATAACCGTTTGAATCTTTATTTGAGGACTGAACACAAATCCGGAAGAGAAACCAATGCTGAATAAAGTCGTAGTTTTTGGACCAAAAAGTATTTTGGATGCTTCAAGAGATTCTAATTAACCCACTTGTAAAGGATGTGACACTAAATACTAGGGGTGTAACGAATTCGTTTTAACAACGATTAGATTCGATTGAAATAAAACTTTCACACTGATTTAAATTTTTGGCTAAAAAGTTACTGAATTGATTTCAAGTCAATGAATCGTTTCGGATCATATCGCTCTAAATGAACCAATATCGTCCTTAAATCATATCAACAACCTCAAATCGTGATACGAATCGAAGTTAAACGAACCGTTACACCCCTACTGAATACTGGTGTAATTTTCCGTTTCAGCGCCAATTTTTTCTCTCGCACTTTTGAACCATGACGAACAAGCTAGAGTCCAGCCGATGGCACTGCGAGCTTGTGCAGCGCTGTCAGAATCAATCCGTGCATATATTAGAAAAGGTAACATTTTGCAGTTTATTTAGTAATTGTTTGAGGCCATTTTGCAATTTCAAACATAAAGTAACATGCAGAAACAAGTCATTTCATGCGCTCTTGGGGGCCCCTGGTGGCCAAGGGGGCCCTAAGCAGCAACTTAGTTTGCTTATGCCTGGGTACAACTATATTTTAGTAATCATCATAAATTAGGGATCATTCAAAAGCTAACGAACTCAAAATTCATCCCGTGAAAACGTTTTGAATCCGGACCGTTACCATGTAAACGGTACTCGAATTTCTCATATTACAATTTTATTTGGACTACTTTATAATCAAAATCTTTTCTAATTTTGACAAAACGAATAAACTTAAGGTTCCATATTTGGTGACTGTTTTGTGATGGAAGTGATATTTGGACAGGAATCTACAGGAAAATGCATTTTTTTAAAAACACAAACATCAGTCAATGGAATGCGTTTGACACCTGGTGGCTATTTTTAGTACTGCACCTAAACACAATCTCATGGGAACTTCAATTTTTGTGATATCAACTTCAAATTTGGAACAACTTGGTTAGACAAATGGCTTTGATTTTATAGTCACTTTAGAGTTAAATTTTCTAAAATATTTAGTACAGTATTTTTCATTTACAGTTAATTTAAACTTTCGCAACTTTTTCATACTTTCATATTTTGAATTGCTTTCACTTCAACAATAATCTGCCGAGTTTTATATGAGGTTTATATTCCAATGCATTGAAGGCGATCCCATAATATTTGATTAACAGAAGTAAATTATGTGAAATTATGTAAAATTATTATTCTAAATATGGTGATCTAAAGTGGACACCTGACTTTATATATATTACATTCTGAATCATAACCGTGTCAACAGATGTAAAGTCAGATGCTTTTTAGCTTTTTATGATCATTGTAAATATTTAATACCACACTTTTACATATTCTTCCATTATTGCAAAACAGTTGCTTTAGTTTTGAACAAAACTGACAAACATTAACAAGACCTTTGTTTCATAATATAGCGATTCTTATTCGCTACTTAAATCTACAGCATTTTTAAAATCATCAAATATCAGATCAAATGATCGTGGGCACATTTCCACGAGAATCTTGGAAAAGCAGATGTTTTGGAAACTGCTTAGGCAAGTTTTGTGCCATCTAGTGGCACACACAGACTCACACATGTGCACACAGACACACACACACAGAGACACACTCACTCACTCACTCACAGACACACACTCACACACACACACACACACACCCTTTCATACAAGCACAGACACACTCTCTCTCACATACACACTCCATCTCTCTCTCTCTCTCTCTCTCTCTCTCTCTCTCTCTCACACACACACACTCACTCACCCTTTCATACAGGCACAGACACACTCTCTCTCACATACACACACTCTCTCTCTCACACACACACACACACACACACGCTCTCATTCTCATACACAGAGACACACAGAGATACACAGACACACACACACAAACACACTCTCGCTCTCTCTCACACGTCTCTTATTAATAATAATGGCCAGTGTGGTGACGGGATAAATGTAAACATCCTCCGTGGCATAATTCATGACTTAGAGAAACCTATCGCGAGAGGAAAAAAAGACTTTTTTTTTGCACATTGGCTAATGGAAACGCTGGTAAATTGACAACAGTTTATCGGCATTTAGAAAACATCAAAAAACTGTTGCACAAATCTGTTTAAAAGCATTTCAGATCAGATTTAACGTGAGTTTTTAAAAACCTGCAGCAGGTTTGTGTCCTTTACATCAGACAGACTCTGTAAGCACATTCGCTCCCGATCCCATGACAGCCAATCCTCTTCTGCTGTCCAACAACATCTCCATTCAACTCTGGCTCCTTCAGGCAGTCTCCAGTCTCTCCGCCTCGCATCGCTCAATAATAGCCTTAACACATGAAAAATACATCAAATGGAAAGCCTGCCCGCGGCCACGTCACATGGAGAATCATCTACAAGCAAACAATCCCGGGTAGGAACAGGGAATGGAGTCGGCTGGTAAAATCACAAGGTTTAGGATTAGCCTGACGTGGTCTTACTCAAAGAGAAATGAAGTCAGAATCGAGAGATGTAAAGTTAGAATCGAGAGATGTAAAGTCAGAATCGAGTGATGTAAAGTAAGAATCGAGAGATGTAAAGTCAGAATCGAGAGATATAAAGTCAGAATCGAGTGATGTAAAGTCAGAATCGAGAGATGTAAAGTCAGAATCGAGTGATGTAAAGTCAGAATCGAGTGATATAAAGTCAGAATCGAGTGATATATATAGTCAGAATCGAGAGATGTAAAGTCAGAATCGAGTGATATAAAGTCAGAATCGAGTGATATATATAGTCAGAATCGAGAGATGTAAAGTCAGAATCGAGTGATATAAAGTCAGAATCGAGTGACGTAAAGTCAGAATCGAGAGACGTAAAGTCAGAATCGAGAGACGTAAAGTCAGACTCGAGAGACGTAAAGTCAGACTCGAGAGACGTAAAGTCAGACTCGAGAGACGTAAAGTCAGAATCGAGAGACGTAAAGTCAGAATCGAGAGACGTAAAGTCAGAATCGAGTGACGTAAAGTCAGAATCGAGAGACGTAAAGTCAGAATCGAGAGACGTAAAGTCAGAATCGAGTGATGTAAAGTCAGAATCGAGAGATGTAAAGTCAGAATCGAGTGATGTAAAGTCAGAATCGAGAGATGTTAAGTCAGAATCGAGTGATGTAAAGTCAGAATCGAGTGATGTAAAGTCAGAATCGAGAGATGTAAAGTCAGAATCGAGTGATGTAAAGTCAGAATCGAGTGATGTAAAGTCAGAATCGAGAGATGTAAAGTCAGAATCGAGTGATGTAAAGTCAGAATCGAGTGATGTAAAGTCAGAATCGAGAGACGTAAAGTCAGACTCGAGAGACGTAAAGTCAGAATCGAGAGACGTAAAGTCAGAATCGAGAGATGTAAAGTCAGAATCGAGTGATGTAAAGTCAGAATCAAGAGATGTAAAGTCAGAATCGAGTGATGTAAAGTCAGAATCGAGAGATGTAAAGTCAGAATCGAGAGATGTAAAGTCAGAATCGAGAGATGTAAAGTCAGAATCGAGTGATGTAAAGTCAGAATCGAGTGATGTAAAGTCAGAATCGAGTGATGTAAAGTCAGAATCAAGAGATGTAAAGTCAGAATCGAGTGATATAAAGTCAGAATCGAGAGATGTAAAGTCAGAATCGAGAGATGTAAAGTCAGAATCGAGAGATGTAAAGTCAGAATCGAGTGATGTAAAGTCAGAATCGAGTGATGTAAAGTCAGAATCGAGAGATGTAAAGTCAGAATCGAGAGATGTAAAGTCAGAATCGAGTGATGTAAAGTCAGAATCGAGAGATGTAAAGTCAGAATCGAGAGATGTAAAGTCAGAATCGAGTGATGTAAAGTCAGAATCGAGAGATGTAAAGTCAGAATCGAGAGATGTAAAGTCAGAATCGAGTGATGTAAAGTCAGAATCGAGAGATGTAAAGTCAGAATCGAGTGATGTAAAGTCAGAATCGAGTGATGTAAAGTCAGAATCGAGAGATGTAAAGTCAGAATCGAGTGATGTAAAGTCAGAATCGAGTGATGTAAAGTCAGAATCGAGAGATGTAAAGTCAGAATCGAGAGATGTAAAGTCAGCATCGAGAGATGTAAAGTCAGCATCGAGAGATGTAAAGTCAGAATCGAGAGACGTAAAGTCAGAATCGAGAGACGTAAAGTCAGAATCGAGAGACGTAAAGTCAGAATCGAGAGACGTAAAGTCAGAATCGAGAGATGTAAAGTCAGCATCGAGAGATGTAAAGTCAGAATCGAGAGATGTAAAGTCAGCATCGAGAGATGTAAAGTCAGCATCGAGAGATGTAAAGTCAGAATCGAGAGATGTAAAGTCAGAATCGAGAGATGTAAAGTCAGAATCGAGAGATGTAAAGTCAGAATCGAGTGATGTAAAGTCAGAATCGAGAGATGTAAAGTCAGAATCGAGAGATGTAAAGTCAGAATCGAGAGATGTAAAGTCAGAATCGAGAGATGTAAAGTCAGAATCGAGAGATGTAAAGTCAGAATCGAGTGATGTAAAGTCAGCATCGAGAGATGTAAAGTCAGAATCGAGAGATGTAAAGTCAGAATCGAGTGATGTAAAGTCAGAATCGAGAGATGTAAAGTCAGAATCGAGAGATGTAAAGTCAGAATCGAGAGATGTAAAGTCAGAATCGAGAGATATAAAGCCAGAATCGATCTCATTGGTCAGTTTCTGTCGATCATCTGTCCGTCATCGGCTAAAGCCCGCCCTGATGATCTCATTGGTCAGTTTCTGTCGATCATCTGTCCGTCATCGGCTAAAGCCCGCCCTGATGATCTCATTGGTCAGTTTGTCGATCATCTGTCCGTCATCGGCTAAAGCCCGCCCTGATGATCTCATTGGTCAGTTTCTGTCGATCATCTGTCCGTCATCGGCTAAAGCCCGCCCTGATGATCTCATTGGTCAGTTTCTGTGGATCATCTGTCCGTCATCGGCTAAAGCCCGCCCTGATGATCTCATTGGTCAGTTTCTGTCGATCATCTGTCCGTCATCGGCTAAAGCCCGCCCTGATGATCTCATTGGTCAGTTTCTGTCGATCATCTGTCCGTCATCGGCTAAAGCCCGCCCTGATGATCTCATTGGTCAGTTTCTGTCGATCATCTGTCCGTCATCGGCTAAAGCCCGCCCTGATGATCTCATTGGTCAGTTTCTGTTGATCATCTGTCCGTCATCGGCTAAAGCCCGCCCTGATGATCTCATTGGTCAGTTTCTGTCGATCATCTGTCCGTCATCGGCTAAAGCCCGCCCTGATGATCTCATTGGTCAGTTTCTGTTGATCATCTGTCCGTCATCGGCTAAAGCCCGCCCTGATGATCTCATTGGTCAGTTTCTGTCGATCATCTGTCCGTCATCGGCTAAAGCCCGCCCTGATGATCTCATTGGTCAGTTACTGTTGATCATCTGTCCGTCATCGGCTAAAGCCCACCCTGATGATCTCATTGGTCAGTTTCTGTATTATAATTACTCCTCTATTGATCAAGTCCAGACCGAACCCGAACTCAAACGTTGTGGGCGGGGCTGAGTTTGGCTGCCATCCAGGCTAGAAAAATCTGCATCAGCAAATACATACATACATTAGAAAGCCTGCCCGCAGCCGCGTCACATGGAGAATCATCTACAAGCAAACAATCCCGGGAAGGAACAGGGAATGGAGTCGGCTGGTAAAATCATGAGGTTTAACTGGGAAACACCGGATTGGAGCAGGTTAACGTAGCCTAAAAGCAGAAAACCAGCAGTTGTTTGGATGCGCCTGCAGTTTTGACCCATTTCCTGGAGTTCAGTAGCTCGTCTCTCATCCCGGCGGATCGAGCCGTGACAGAACCCTGAGGGACGCGCTCCGGCTCGCCATCACCCGCCAGCTCGCAGATCCACTGTGGCAGCCACTGCACAGCCAACCAGCCGCCCAGGAGCCACACACACACACACACACACACACAGAGAGAATTAGTTTTCTAGTTTGACAAGGTCAATTATCTTCAAAAGGGCTTTTTTTTTTGTAGTGATCACGGGTTAAAATAAAATGCTCAACGTGTTGCAATGTAACTAAACTCAGGATTCTCAAACTGTTTGACTTCAAAGCCCCACATCGACCATAACAATATGACCATCTCTGCCCATAAGAGCCTGGCACGACCGGGAAGACGATGATCTAGAAGGGTATAAAGGCTAGAAGTGTGCTCAGGTACTTCAGATCCAGCGGGAAGTCTAGAGAAAACACATGGAACATTTAAATAAATACAATTAAAATAAAACATTAAAATAACATGGTAAAACGTGTGTATATATATATATATATATATATATATATATATATATATATATATATATATATATATATTAATTGGCTTTATTATAAATTTGTCTAAAAAGTCTAGAGAAAAAAGATAAAAATGTATAATTAAAATAATTTATCATAATTTTTCTCTACACTTAAGCACATTTATAAATGATAAATTAAATTTATAATAAAGCTAATTTTTGTTTATTAAATTTTTTACATATATAAATCAATATTTATCTTAATTTTGTATTTTAATTGAACATTTAAATCACAATTTTAATCACACACACACACACACACACACATATAAATTCTATTTCTCAAATGTTTTCACATTTACACTAATTTATGTACATTATATTTAAAATAAATGTGAACATTTGATTAATATAAATAAAAACTCGATTTAAATAAATGATACATTTAACAGGACGCATTAATATTTATAAAAAAAGTTACTTTAATAGAAACTACTGTTAGGATAATATATTTGTGTATATTTTCACACAATCTTGTATTGTGTTCATAAGAGACAGATGTGTTTTTTAGGGCAGTTTTCAACAGAACATTTGCATCAAATCTATTGTTTTGTGAGGAGGGCACGTTCCTTTTCCCTTTTGCTCGTTATATTTTATGGTATATTTTTCTGTTTTTGAAAAGCACTTTGAGATGTACAATTAGAAAATAAAGATGATTATTATCCTCCGGGAATGAGTTCGATATGAGGAATGTACAGCAGTAAACACGCATAAAGCAGTGATGATTTAAAATACACTTTAATTTACAATTTTATAAAAACAAATAAAATTACACCACTTAAAAAAAGCAGAAACATATGTACATGATACGAGCCACGGCAGCGTTTGGTGGGACAGGTGTGATTATGAGCTGAGTGTCAGTAAAACTGGGTCAAATCTTCAGTTCTCCAGAAAGCTGAAAATACTGCGCGGTGGGCCGGGAGGTTTGAGGCCGTTCCCGAAACACGGACGCTTGGCAGCGGGACCGGACGAGTCCATCGGCCCTCGTTTCTTCATCTGCAACACACACACACACACACACACACACACACACACACACACACACACACACACACACACACACACACACTCCTGTGAGTGTCTAAGACGACAACGCCATCCAGTGGCACAATCAACAACTACATCCTGGCCAATCCTATGAACCTTATGATTCATAACGGTTTGAAGCTTTGTTTTGAAATCGGCCATCACTATATGTCATTATTTCGTTTTTTTTTTTTGCGCACTAACTCTATTCTGGCCTCTTCATCAATGATTGTAGAGCCGCTGTAGTGAGATGGGCTTTGTAACGACGTCTTTAGTGCCTTTATGGGTCTTGAGAGAGGAAATGACATTGGTGTCAATGAAGGCCTTTCTGAGCCATCGGATTTCAACACTAATATCTTCATCTGTGTGTGAAGATGAACGGAGGTCTGACGGCTGGCCAACCACAGGAGGAATTAATCACAGAATGTCATTATTATGACATTAATGACCCTTTAATTTGACCTTCCAACGAAACCCTGTCATTGCAGTTGTCAAGTAGATAATCTGTGTGAAGGTAAAGCAGGCGTACCTGTTTCCTGGGTTGGCTCGAGGCCGGCGAATCTTTCTCCGGAGAAAGGGTTTGGAAGAGGAAGCCTCTGGAGTTACGCGGAGCCAATGGGTTGCTGTCAGAGATGGAGGCCAGCTTTTGCAACACGGCCCGCGGCTGACTGAGCAACGAGCCTCTCTTAACCTGGAGACCAAAGGAAACACTTAGAACCTGCTGTAGGAAACACTAGAGAGAGAGAGAGAGAGAGAGAGAGAGAGAGAGAGAGAGAGAGAGAGAGAGAGAGAGAGAGAGAGAGAGAGAGAGAGAGAGAGAGAGAGAGAGAGAGAGAGAGAGAGAGAACACAGACAGTGTGCTCAAATCCTCAAATAAAGATTCAAACGGTTATGAATCATGAATCGATTCACTGAGTCCTAAACGTTTGAATCTTTATTTGAGGATTGAGAACAAACCCGGAAGAGAAGCCAATGCTGAATAAAGTCGTAGTTTTTGTTATTTTTGGACCCAAATGTATTTTGGATGCTTCAAGAGACTCTAATTAACCCACTGATGTCTCATATGGACTACTGTGATGATGTTTTTATTCCCTTTCTGGACATGGACAGTATAGTGTGCATACACTTGCATACGCTCTCGGACTAAATATAAAATATCTTAAACTGTGTGTGAAGATGAACGGAGGTCTTACGGGTGTGGAGCGACATTAGGCCGATCAATTTCAATCAATTTCATTTTTGGGTGAACTAACCGTTTAAGAGTAAAGAAACTGAATGATCTGACCAGTGCTGTGTCCACGGTCACTCCTATCGCAGTCTTTGATTGTGAAATCAGCTGTTGATTAATAAAACGCAGCTCATATCTGTTGTTTTCGGTGACATGAACTTCCAGCATATAGTGCAGGAACTGAAAATCGGATTTATACCCGTTTTGCGGAGACACGTGACCCGTCACGGAAACCAGGGACTACTTATTATGCAGCGCTCTGGCCGGCTCTAGCTGATATCAACATTCAATGAAGATGGACGTCGCAAAGATGATCGCAGACGAGCTGAACCGTGGCCGTTACACCGAAATGTTTTGAAGTACTTCTTCGACAAGCCGGATGCTTATGAACAAGCGCTCACTTGATGGAGATAAAGACAGCAAAGTGGGGAAAATCCGTAACTTTGACTGTAAATGCTACACGAGGAGAAAAGAGAGCTCTCTGCATGGGAGACAGTCCTGTAGCCAGAAGCTTTCTCCAGACATTATGTACAACATACGGCTGCATTCTTTAGCTGCGTAAAAAGAGTGGCAGGACATGCGCATTATTGGACATTTAGAGGCAAACAGACGCACAGCGCAAACTTCAGAGATGGTTACATCCACAAAGATGACCCCGACAAAGAGAAAGTGTGCCCGAGCGACTTATTTCATTGGAGGCATCGAGATCTGCAAGAATACTTTTCTGTTTCTTATGGGGTGAGTTTCATTCTAAGAACACGTACACGTTATCTCATGTTTAGTCCTTCCCATATCTACCTACTGTTAGCTAGCTCAGTTTCAATTGTAATCGTTAGCATCGTATCACTTGCCAAAAACCGCCATTCCTATAATGGCCTTTTAGATGGTAATGTTAACATCTGCTATTAATTTGAATAATGCTTCAATTGACTGGTGTGAATGCGGTCTGATTTTTCCCATTGTGTCTGTCATTACTAGCAACCATGCAGCTTTACAGGGGGTGTGGCTTATCTAAATGAGATGTAAATGAGCCCTATTGTCACTCCCAGCAGGTGAGAACAGGTGAGAACTAAACTTCAGAGGCTGTTTTCTCTCGTTTACACTTTTCTAAAAGTCTACATTCAGATGGACACTTCTCCTCCAAATATTATCAGATCTCCATGTGTTGCACATCGTTGGAAAGCTTGGAGACTACACTTTCAGAATCTGTGAATAACTCAAAATGCCCCAGAAACGACTTGTGTCTCTACTTTCCGTGACTGGTCACACATTTATGTGCAATAATTGTTCAGATAAATCACAGCTTTATTATTGACACAGCGTGTGTGTTCTCCAGGTTGTGCTTACCGAGTTGTTCATAAATGTGCCCAGATGTCGGCTTTTAACGTAGCTGGAGCATTAATAGCTCGCACTCACCTCCCTCAAAGCACGCACGCAACAAATAACATTATACGTGTCGTCACAGTAACATTATAACCGGTTATGGTCTATTACTGAACCGATTGCAAATCGTCCTCGTCTGCATCCCGATGCATCGAAGAAACGATTAATTTCGACAGCCCTAATCTGGAACCCGCCTGTTGCACTTCACACAGGAAGTAGAGAACAGGAGTGTGTTTAGTTACTGACCACAGCGGGCTGAGGCGGCTTTAGGAACTGGTTGGCATTGGAAGCCGCTTTCTCAGCTGGAGGGTCTGCAAACAGATGAAAACAGGGTTTAAATCGCGTGATAAACCAGCGCTAAATACTGAGAGACGTCTGTGCATGTAGGCACCTCTCTTCTGAAGGCTCTTAGCCGTTAGCTTCTTGGCTAGCTTCATGAATTGACTGTCTTCTTCTCCGATCTTTTCTTCATCTTCTGCATCCTCTCCCTTGTTAGCCTGAGCTTCAGTCTACAGGAGAGAATACAAGACAGAGCCGATCGACAAAACATCGGTTTCTTTCGTCTGCTTGAGTGTGTGTGTGTGTGAGTATGGTGGTGTGAGTGTGTTTGTTTGTGTGTGTGTGTGTGTGTGTGTGTGTGTGTGTGTGTGTGTGTGTGTGTGTGTGTGTGTTTGGTGGCCTGAGTTTCAGTCTACAGGAGAGAATACAAGACCGAGCCGATCGACAAAACATCGGCTTCTTTCGACTGCCTGAGTGTGTGTGTGTGTGAGTATGGTGGTGTGAGTGTGTGTGTGTGAGAGTGTTTGTTTGTTTGTGTGTGCGTGTTTGGTGGCCTGAGCTTCAGTCTACAGGAGAGAATACAAGACAGAGCCGATCGACAAAACATTGGTTTCTTTCGTCTGCTTGAGTGTTTGTGTGTGTGAGTATGGTGGTGTGAGTGTGTGTGAGAGTGTTTGTTTGTGTGTGTGTGAGAGAGAAAGAGAGATAGTGTTTGGTGGCCTGAACTTCAGTCTACAAGAATCCAAGTAAGAGCCGATCAACATAATCGTACACACAAAACATCTCACTCACTCACTCACTCACACACACACACACACACACACACACACACACTCTCTCTCTCACACACACACTCTTCTACACTCACACACACACACACACACACACACACCTGTTCTCTCAGCCACTGCTCCCTCTCGAGCCGTTCTTTCCGCCTCTGTAACTCCATTTGATCGAGGTCTTCATCCTCCTCTTCCTCCTCTCCGCCAGGACCCATCCCACCGAACTCAAAGTTGTCATCTGGTGGAAACAGAAGCACAGGATGAGCATGCACAGCGGCGGCCGATGTCTTCTCCTCTCGCTCTTACACTCGGAGGCTGGTCCACATGCGGAGCTCACCGATGTTCCTCCAGCGGAAGCGTCGAGCTCGCCCAGGCCCGTCCGAATGCAGGTCTCCATCGGCGAGGTAACGCTCCTGATAAAGACGCAGCTTACGCTTATCATCATCCAAGACCTGCTTCCTGTAGGAGGACAGAAGGAGCCTTGAGTTCGCCGTGGAAGGACACCTTAAAGACCTGTGTGTGCGAGTATGTTTGAATGTGTGTGTGTTTGAGTGTGTGTGTGTGTTTGTCTGTGTGAGAGTGAGTTTATGTGAGTGTTTTTCTGCTTGTTTGTGTGTGTGTGC
The DNA here is from genome assembly GCF_024679245.1 of Pseudorasbora parva. NCBI lineage: Eukaryota > Metazoa > Chordata > Actinopteri > Cypriniformes > Gobionidae > Pseudorasbora > Pseudorasbora parva. The sequence continues at coordinate 950,286 of NC_090190.1, read as the reverse complement.
TTGTTTGTATAATGGTGTATGAGTAAGTGTGTTTGAGACTGTGTGTGAGATTGTGTGTTTGTCTGTGTGAGAGTTTGTGTGTGTGTTTGTATGAGTGTTTGTCTGTCTGTGTGTGAGTGAGTGAGTTTGTGTGTGTGTGTGAGTGTGCGATTGTGTGTATGAGTGAGTGAGTGAGTGTTTGACTGTTTGTGTGTGTGTGTATATATGATGGTGTATGAGTGAGTGAGTGTTTGTGCGAGTCTGTGTGTGTCTGTGTGAGTGAGTTTGTGTGTGTTTGTCTGCTTGTTTGAGTGTGTGTGTGTGTGTGTATATGATGGTGTATGAATGAGTGAGTGTTTGTGTGAGTCTGTGTGTGAGTGAGTGTTTGTGTCTGAATGTGGGTGTGTTTGTCTGTGTGAGTGAGTTTGTGAGTGTGTGTGAGTGTTTGTATGTGTGTTTATCTGTGTGTGTGAGTGAGTTTATGTGAGTGTGTTTTTCTGCTTGAGTGAGTGTGTATGATGTTTATGATTAAGTGTGTTTGGGTGACTTTAAATTAGTGTGTGTGAGTGAGTGTGCTTGTGTGTGTGTGTTTTTCTGCTTGTTTGGGTGAGTGTGTGTGTGTGTATGATTAAGTGTGTTTGGGTGATTTTAAATGAGTGTGTGTGAGTGTTTGTCTTTGTGTGTCTGTGTGTGAGTGAGTGTTTGTCTTTGTGTGAGTGAATGTGTGTCTGTGTGAGAGTAAGTGTTTGTCTTTGTGTGAGTGAATGTGTGTCTGTGTGTGAGTGTTTGTCTTTGTGTGAGTGAATGTGTGTCTGTGTGTGAGTGTTTGTCTTTGTGTGAGTGAATGTGTGTCTGTGTGTGAGTGAATGTGTGTCTGTGTGTGAGTGAATGTGTGTCTGTGTGTGAGTGTTTGTCTTTGTGTGAGTGAATGTGTGTCTGTGTGTGAGTGAGTGTTTGTCTTTGTGTGAGTGAATGTGTGTCTGTGTGTGAGTGAATGTGTGTCTGTGTGTGAGTGTTTGTCTTTGTGTGAGTGAGTGTTTGTCTGTGTGTGAGTGAATGTGTGTCTGTGTGTGAGTGTTTGTCTTTGTGTGAGTGAATGTGTGTCTGTGTGTGAGTGTTTGTCTTTGTGTGAGTGAATGTGTGTGTGTGTGTGTGAGTGTTTGTCTTTGTGTGAGTGAATGTGTGTCTGTGTGTGAGTGAGTGTTTGTCTTTGTGTGAGTGAATGTGTGTCTGTGTGTAAGTGAGTGTTTGTCTTTGTGTGAGTGAATGTGTGTCTGTGTGTGAGTGAATGTGTGTCTGTGTGTGAGTGAATGTCTTTGTGTGAGTGAATGTGTGTCTGTGTGTGAGTGAATGTGTGTCTGTGTGTGAGTGAATGTGTGTCTGTGTGTGAGTGAATGTGTGTCTGTGTGTGAGTGAATGTGTGTCTTTGTGTGAGTGAATGTGTGTCTGTGTGTGAGTGAGTGTTTGTCTTTGTGTGAGTGAATGTGTGTCTGTGTGTGTGAGTGTTTGTCTTTGTGTGAGTGAATGTGTGTCTGTGTGTGAGTGAGTGTTTGTCTTTGTGTGAGTGAGTGTTTGTCTTTGTGTGAGTGTTTGTCTTTGTGTGAGTGAATGTGTGTCTGTGTGTGAGTGAATCTGTGTCTGTGTGTGAGTGTTTGTCTTTGTGTGAGTGAATGTGTGTCTGTGTGTGAGTGAATGTGTGTGTGTGTAAGTGAGTGTTTGTCTTTGTGTGAGTGAATGTGTGTCTGTGTGTGAGTGTTTGTCTTTGTGTGAGTCTTTGTGTGTCTGTGTGTGAGTGAGTGTTTGTCTTTGTGTGAGTGAATGTGTGTCTGTGTGTGTGTGAGTGTTTGTCTTTGTGTGAGTGAATGTGTGTCTGTGTGTGAGTGAGTGTTTGTCTTTGTGTGAGTGAATGTGTGTCTGTGTGTGAGTGTTTGTCTTTGTGTGAGTGAATGTGTGTCTGTGTGTGAGTGAGTGTTTGTCTTTGTGTGAGTGAATGTGTGTCTGTGTGTGAGTAAATGTTTGTCTTTGTGTGAGTGAATGTGTGTCTGTGTGTGTGAGTGTTTGTCTTTGTGTGAGTGAATGTGTGTCTGTGTGTGAGTGAGTGTTTGTCTTTGTGTGAGTGAATGTGTGTCTGTGTGTGAGTGAGTGTTTGTCTTTGTGTGAGTGAGTGTTTGTCTGTGTGTGAGTGTTTGTCTTTGTGTGTGTGAGTGTTTGTCTGTGTGTGAGTGAGTGTTTGTCTTTGTGTGAGTGAATGTGTGTCTGTGTGTGAGTGAGTGTTTGTCTTTGTGTGAGTGAATGTGTGTCTGTGTGTAAGTGAGTTTGTGTGTCTGTGTGTAAGTGAGTTTGTGTGTCTGTGTGTAAGTGAGTTTGTGTGTGTGTTTGTCTGCTTGTTTGTGTTTGTGTGTGTGTTCGTGTGTAAAAGTGTCTGTGTGAGTGAGTGAGTGTGTGTATCAGTACAAAAAGTGCAGTTGTGTCTAAAATCATGTTTAGGGCATTTATAAACATGTTTGTCAGTGACTGCTGATCAGAGTCCCCCCCCCCGCTGAGCTCAGATTGATAGGCTGAGTCCCCCATGTGGCGCATCGAGGTTACAGCACTCTCTAGTAGCACCGATGCCCTCGTGCATTCAACTGTGACACGCAGCCCTGATTGAGATGACGTTCCTTACATGTGGATTTTGTTGACCTGGTCCATCAGTTCCTCATCAGATGGCAGCTCTTCCTGGAGCTCCTCTTCCTCGTATTCATCTCCTCCGTCATCATCCTCATCCTCACTGCCCACGTCACTGCCGGACAGCTCCGCCTCGGAGTCCACAAACTGGGCCAAGCGGCTGTTGGGACACACACAACACATATAGATACACACATAACAGCAACACACACTTCTCAAAAAGCCAAATTAGACCTACATTTTCTTCTTGCCAGGGCGTCGCCCGAAAACGGCTTCCCGTTCCTCATCCTCATCTTCAGTTTCCTCCTCTTCAGCGTCTGATTTATCCTCATTTTCCTCCTTAAATTAAAAAGTGTTTGAGCGTATGAGCGAGTGTTTGACTGTCTCTCTATATACGAGTGTGTGCGTGACTGTGTGTGAGTAAGAGAGACTGTGTGTGCAAGTGTGTATAAGTGAGTGTGTGTGTGTGTGAGATGGTGTTTGTGTGCATATGAGAGCTTGTGAAGGAGTCTCTGTGACTGTTTGTGTACGAGTGTGTGTGAGACGGTGTCTGTGTGTATATGAGAGTATGTGTGAGAATGTGTTGGTGTACGAGTGTTTGTGAGAAACGGTCTCTGTGTGAATATGAGAGTGTGTGTGAAGGAGTCTCTGTGACTGTGTTTGTGTACGAGTGTGTGTGAGACGGTGTCTGTGTGTATATGAGAGTATGTGTGAGAATGTGTTGGTGTACGAGTGTTTGTGAGAAACGGTCTCTGTGTGAATATGAGAGTGTGTGTGAAGGAGTCTCTGTGACTGTGTTTGTGTACGAGTGTGTGTGAGACGGTGTCTGTGTGTATATGAGAGTGTGTTTGAAGGAGTCTCTGTGACTATGTGTTTGTGTACGAGTGTGTGTGTGTGTGTGTGTGTGTGTGTGTGAGACGGTGTATGTGTGTATATGAGAGTCTGTGTGAGTATGTGTTTGTGTACGAGTGTGTGTGTGTGAGATGGTGTCTGTGTGTATATGAGAGTGTGTGTGAGAGTATGTGTGAGTATGTGTTTGTGTACGAGTGTGTGTGTGTGTGTGTGTGTGTGTGTGTGTGTGTGAGAGAGACGGTGTCTGTGTGAATATGAGAGTGTGTGTGAGAGGTTGTGTGTATATGAGAGTGTGTGTGAAGTGGTCTCTGTGACTGTTTGTATACGAGTGTGTGTGTGTGAGACGGTGTCTGTGTGTGTATATGAGTGTCTGTAAGTAAGTCTGAGTGAGTGTATATGAGAGTGTGTGAGTGAGTGTGTGTGAGTGTTTGACTGCATGTCTGTATGAGTGTGTGTGAGTGAGAGACTGTGCGAGTGAGTGTGTAAGAATGTGTGCGTGTTTGACTGCGTGTCTGTGTATACGAGTGTGTGTGAGACTGTGTGGTTGCGAGTGTGTTTGTGTATAAGAATGTGTGTTTGACTGTGTCCTTGTATATGAGTGTGTTTGTGTACGAGTGTGTGAGACTGTGTGTAAGAATGTGTGCGTGTTTGACTGCGTGTCTGTGTATATGAGTGTGTGAGACTGTGTGTGTGTGTTTGTGTGTAAGAATGAGTGTATGTGTATACGAGTGTGTTTAAATAAGTGTGTTTGTGTATGAGTGTGTGTGAGACTGTGTGTATGTGAGTGTGTAAGAATGCATGTGTTTGACTGCGTGTCTGTATATATGAATGTGTTTGTGTATGAGTGTGCGTGAGACTGTGTATGTGAGTGTTTGTGTGTAAGAATGTGTGCGTGTTTGACTGCGTGTCTGTGTATGTGTGTTTGTGTACGAGTGTGTGTGAGACTGGGTGGTTGTGAGTGGGTTTATGTGTGTGTGCGTTTGACTGTGTCTGTGTATATGTGTGTGTGAGACTGTGTGGTTGTGAGTTTGTGTGTAAATATGTGTGTTTGTACACAGACTATGTCTGTGTAAATGAGTGTGCTTGTGTATGAGTGTATTTGTGTACGTGTAAGAATGTGTGCGTGTTTGACTGTGTCTGTGTATACGAGTGTGTGTGAGACTGTGTGGTTGCGAGTGTGTTTGTGTATAAGAATGTGTGTTTGACTGTGTCCTTGTATATGAGTGCGTTTGTGTACGAGTGTGTGAGACTGTGTGTGTGTAAGAATGTGTGCGTGTTTGACTGCGTGTCTGTGTATATGAGTGTGTGTGACTGTGTGTGAGTTTGTGTGTAAGAATGAGTGTATGTGTATACGAGTGTGTTTAAATAAGTGTGTTTGTGTATGAGTGTGTGTGAGACTGTGTGTATGTGAGTGTGTAAGAATGCATGTGTTTGACTGCGTGTCTGTGTATATGAGTATGCGTGAGACTGTGTATGTGAGTGTTTGTGTGTAAGAATGTGTGCGTGTTTGACTGCGTGTCTGTGTATGAGTGTGTTTGTGTACGAGTGTGTGTGAGACTGGGTGGTTGTGAGTGGGTTTATGTGTGTGTGTGTTTGACTGTGTCTGTGTATATGTGTGTGTGAGACTGTGGTTGTGAGTGAGTTTGTGTGTAAATATGTGTGTTTGTACACAGACTATGTCTGTGTATATGAGTGTGCTTGTGTATGAGTGTATTTGTGTACGTGTAAGAATGTGTGCGTGTTTGACTGTGTCTGTGTATACGAGTGTGTTTGTGTATGAGTGTGTGGTTGAGTGAGTTTGTGTGTAAAAATGCGTGTTTGACAGTGTCTGTGTATATAAGTGTGTTTGTGTATGAGTGTGTGGTTGAGTGAGTTTGTGTGTAAAAATGCGTGTTTGACAGTGTCTGTGTATATAAGTGTGTTTGTGTATGAGTGTGTGGTTGAGTGAGTTTGTGTAAAAATGCGTGTTTGACAGTGTCTGTGTATATAAGTGTGTTTGTGTATGAGTGTGTGGTTGAGTGAGTTTGTGTAAAAATGCGTGTTTGACAGTGTCTGTGTATATGAGTGTGTTTGTGTATGAGGCTGTGCGAGACTGTGTGGTTGTGAGTGAGTTTGTGTGTAAGAATATGTGTGTGTTTGACTGTGTCCTTGTATATGAGTGTGTGTGAGACTATGTGCGTAACTTTGTGTGTAAGAATGAGTGTGTGTTTGACTGCGTGTCTGTGTGTGTGTGTATGAGTGTGTGTGAGACTATGTGTGAGTTTGTGTGTAAGAATGAGTGTGTGTGTATACGAGTGTTTGTAAGAATGGGTGTGTGTGTGTTTTTGTGTGTAAGAATGAGTGTGTGTGTGTATTCGAGTGTGTTTAAATGAGTGTGTAAGAATGCATGTGTGTTTGACTCTGTGTAAATGATTGTGTAACTCCCCAGTTAACATTTTTATTAGTGTAATTTATGTCTATATTTAAATCAGTTTATTTTAACGCTCATTATGACAGTAATGCAGTACCAACTGACTCCCATAGTTCACAGCATTCACAATAATCCACACCCAGCCCAACTGTGCAAACACACAAAATGACCCAGCTGTCCAAGCACGCATGCGCACACACACACACACACACACTCTCTTTCTAAGATGTTGTATTGATTGAGCACCTTTTCACTGAGGCTGTCTACATCTGACAGGAGCCGGAACTCACAGTCGCCTTCCTCCTCTTCCTCCTTCTCCTCTTCCTCCTCCTCTTCAGTCCTGTTCTTGTTCCTGTCCATAAGGACACAGCCAGAAGCAATCAGCATTTGGTGGGACAACATGCAAACTAATAATCCATGTAAACCGATATGGTACCTGTTGGTTTCGGATGGCTTTTCAGAGGCAGGACTGGAGACTGATCGCAGTGAAGATGCGGCTGAAAAGAGTTATAGAGTCGAGTTAGTTACTGACCCAACATGACGGGTTTCTATTAAAGGGTTAGTTCAGCCAAAAATGAAATGTCTGTCATTAACTCCTCTCCCTAATGTCGCTCCACACCCGTAAGACCTCCGCTCATCTTCACACAGTTTAAGATGTTTTATATTTAGTCCGAGAGCGTATGCAAGTGTATGCACACTATACTGTCCATGTCCAGAAAGGGAATAAAAACATCATCACAGTAGTCCATATGAGACATCAGTGGGTTAATTAGAGTCTCTTGAAGCATCCAAAATACATTTTTGGCCTTTTTTTCGTATCCTATATTTTAGTAATCATCATAAATTAGGCATCATTTAAAAGCTTACAAACTCAAAATTCATCCTGTGAAAACCGTTTTCAAATCGGACGTTGCGTTACCATGGAAACAGTCCTCAAATTTCTTCTAGCAGGCTCCTCCCCTAGTGAGCATTGTCAGGTCTCATATTACAACATTTATTTTAACTACTTTATAATCAAAATCTTTTCTAATCTTGGCAAGACGCATATCGTCGGAAAGGCCTGAGTCTGAAGGTTCCATATTTGGTGATTGTTTTGTGATGGAAGTGATATTTGGACAGAAATTTACAGGAAAATGCATTTAAAAAAAAAAAAAACAATCAATGGAATGTGTTTGACACCCGGTGGCTATTTTTAGTACTGCATCTAAACAAAATCTCATGGGAACCTCAATTTTTGTGATATCAACTTCAAATTTGGAACAAATCTTGGTTAGACAAATGGCTTTGATTTTATAGTAAAACATTTTTTTTTAAATATATATTTAATAAAACTATTTAGTACAGTATTTTTCATTTACAGTTAATTTAAACTTCTACAACTTTTTATACTTTCATATTTTGCTTTCACTTCAACATTAATCTGCTGGATGTTATCTTTTAAACAAGATTAAAATGAGGTTTATATTCCAATTCATTCTTGAATTACAGGCATTTAAGTTTGGATAGTGCTATTTTCAAAAAGGGGGGTGACCGTTAAAGAGTTAAGACTTTCTGATCCAATTTAACCTTAAACGTATCCTTTCTCTCTCACTATAAACAACACCGTGAGACTCACATGGGCTTCCTGTGAACTTGCCAGAACAGAGCGCCAGCAGTTGGTCCATATCGGCCTCGGAGCTGCCCTGACTCTCCGCTCTCCGCTCTCCCGGCTCTGAGGTCTTGCTTTTGCCGGCTGGCTCTTCAGGCTGTGTGGTGAAGGCTCCGGAGCACAGACCCAGCAGCTCATCCTCCGCTCCGGGCTGGTTCAGACCCGATCCGAAGGCTCCGGAGCACAGCCCCAGGAGCTCATCCTCCGCTCCAGGCTGGTTCTGACCCGAACCGAAGGCTCCGGAGCACAGCCCCAGGAGCTCACCCATGTTGGCGTCCATGGCGTTTTCATCCAGGCTGTCGAGTATGAGCTGGCGTTTGTGTGAGCGATTAGGCACACCGCGAGGGCCGACGTTCAGGAAGCCATCGGCATCCAGAAGCTGAGAGTGTGTGTCGTCCTCCAGGGAGAAGCGGCCCTGGGAGTCTCCGGCCGGAGCGAGGGCCGACTCGCTCGGGGAAGAGGGAGCGTAAAGGTCCTGAGAATCCTCCACAGGGAGAGACATCTTACCCGAGCTCTGAAGAAGATAGTGAATTATCTGTTAAATTGCTAATTTAATGCACATAGTAAACAGCAAATCAACTCAAACACAACTGACCACAGTTTCCTTTTTACTAGTGGTCTATTGCACAAAACTAGGATAAGGGATCAAGCCGGTATTTCTTGGTGATCCTGGCTCAATTTATCCACAAATATAGTTATCTTTCGTTATCGTTGTTGGTGTGAGTGTCTCTTCAGGGTACGTTTACACGACAGCAGTGTACTAAATTCCTAGTTTTGTGCAATAGGCCCCCGGTTTATAATAAGTACCATATTAAATGTGTCATATTAAAAAAAAAAAGAAGTTATTTTTCCAGCAAATGTTTTCTCATTTCAGAGCTCGACATTAAGCCTGTTCATGTGCTTGCCCTTTGGACAAGTAAATCGTTCATTCACTTGTCAGAGTAAAATTTATTTTATTTTTTGTGTTGTAAATATGACTTATTCTGAAGCAGTATTCTCACCAGTGTTCAATCCGCTTTGGCATATTTAAATCTGCATATTTGTGATATTTTTACCTTTTATAAAAGGCATTTCCCCCCTAATCTTATTAAATATAGGATATGCTTCAGGTTTCTTATTATACTCTTTAATTTTGATCAATACATTTAATTAAAATAAGACACTATATATAGGGCTGTTACCAATCTAATTAAATAATTGACACTGAAAAATTATAACTGCATTAAATAATGTTATGAGATTTGTATTTTTTAATAAACAAATAAGAAAGAATGTTTAAACATGAAACTAAACCACCAGTAGGTGGCAGCAGGTGAGTCTTAATGAGTGAGTCATTGAGTCAATTCATTCAAACGATTCATTCAAGAATGCGGCTGGCGTTTACAAACAGGTCTTTGAATCTTTGATTCAACCAATTCATTCAAACACTGAAACGTTCAGTAACACACACACACACACACACACACACACACACACACACACACACACACACACACACACACACACACACACACACACACACGTCTATGTGGTTTACAGGGACTCTCCATAGGCATAATGGTTTTTATACTGTACAAACCGTATTTTCTATCCCCTTACACTGCCCCTGCCCCTAAACCTACCCATCACACACACACACAAACACACACACACACACACACACTGCCCCTAAACCTACCCATCACAGGAAACATTCTGCATTTTTACTTTCTCAAAAAAACTTAATTTAGTATGTTTTTAAGGCCATTTGAATTATGAGGACATTTGATTTGTCCTCATAAACCACATTTATAGTGTAATACCAGTGTAATACCCATGTAGTTATACAAATTTGTGTCCTCATAAACCACATAAACAGGCTCACACACACACAGTTTCTGTGAGATGCGTTACGGTTCTGCTGTTTGGAACTATTTTTGCTGCTGAAAGAGAACAAAAACATTCAATATTGCATCTAAAATTTGTGACTTAATGTTAATTACAGGGATACATTGTAATCAGACACCACCACTTCTTAAAAAATTCACACAAGTCACCGAAACTGACGTGAAAAAAGCGGGAGTCGCAGAAAAGCGCGCTGTTTGCATCCCTGTAATTAATTGTTTATGGAACTGTAAAATGAAAACAGTGTCATTTTCAGTTTTGAGGGTATTCAGGAAAAAACTCTTGGTTGTGTGATGTTGTTTAACTGTATATAATTATAAAAACTGCTCATTTTGAATGTTTAGTGCCATTTCCCAGTGTGTTGGGATTTCTTCTTGAGAGACTGCGGTGCGGCAACAGCGTGTCGTTACAGTCAGTTTATTATACATTATATTATTATCCACTATCGAACGCCACTTACACAAAACGAACGCAGAATCTCTCTTGCATTTTGGCGATTCACTAGTTATTTTTTGTTATTGCCGTTTAAATCAGCTTGTCTGTCGGGCAAGTAAAATTCTTTCAAAAAATCCACGTCCCGGACAAGCGTTAATGTCGAACCCTGCATTTAATTATTATTTTTTGACTCATTTTAATAAATAAAGCTGCAGTCCGTAGTTTTTCCTCTTTGTCGCCATCTCTGTTCAAAAACTGCAATCGCAGTTATTGGCGGAATTATCAACTCTACGTGAGTAGTGCCCCGGTCGGCACAGCGCGGAGGAATCAAATGTGCAGCTGTCAGGAGAAGCGCTGTCAGTCACCGCGCCGGTGTGGATACTGTCATTCACAATCACAGACTTTACTGTTTGAAAGTATGACCGACATAAGAATGTCATCTGAACAAGTAAGTAGCTTATCCTCTTTTGTTCTGACCAACTAAGGAGAAAAAAAGCATTGCAATACATCGCGATGATTAATCTAACGATCGTTTATCATGTCAAACTGCAAATTATACTTTTTTCAAACTGTTAATGTTATCAGGATTGTGTGTCTACATGTAATGTGTATTAGGGCTACCTGTAGTACAGCTTCCATTTCTGTGCAGTCTAATTTCTAATCGTCATATACCGACACATTAATGTCGAGTAGAGGTGAAGCTCCCTCTAATAGAGAGCACAAAATAACTGATGTTACCATAATGCACATAGCAAAACGAGAAAGGCACAACAAAGGAAAACTCCTTAACTGCATGAATTAACCGAACAGGTGTGCTACTGTTGCATAGCCTAATTCAACCACTGAAATGTCTCTGAAGAAACCCGTCGTTTGAACCTTTTTGGATCCGCCATCAAATTGATAAGTTTAATTATATCAGGTGGTGTGAGAAAAGGCTATCTCCACTTCCAACATCCTCACATGCGATAGCCTGCTAACCAGGACTCCTTCTTTATGTGTACAGATGTGACGTAATGACGCAAACATATGCTTGAATTTCCCGGGGAAATCCACCAGTACCACTGGAATTAAAAATATTAATACAAGCTTACTGCTGTAAATCGAGTTTTGAACACTGACTGGTTATGTACTTGCTCAAAAATTTATTTTGGATAATTTTAACCCCAAAAAGTTACGGACTGCAGCTTTAAATTAGATTTTAGTAACCAAAAAGCAAGTCTAATTAACTGAAATCATGAAATTATACAATTTAACATCAATTTATTAAAGGGATAGTTCACTTTAAAATGAAAATTGTCATCCTTTACTCGCCCTCCAGTTGTTTTAGACCTGAATGAATGTATTTCTTCAGCTGAACACAAGGGAAGATATTTTGAAGAATGTCAGTAACCAAACAGTTACCTGGAGCCATTGACTTCAATAGTATTGTTCCTACAATGTTTCCTAAAATGAAAGTCAATGGCTCCAGGTAACTGTTTGGTTACTGACATTCTTCAAAATATCTTCCCTTGTGTTTAGCTGAAGAAATAAACTCATACAGGTCTGAAACAACTTGAGGGTGAGTAAAGGATGACAGAATTTTCATTTTAAAGTGAACTACCCCTTTAAATGTACACAAGTAACAATGGGAACTTTTAACCCCTCACACAAAATTCGGGGCTATTGGAATGACAGCCGATGAATTGAGAGACGGTATAAGTTGTGTACCTTTGAGGCAGAGCCGAGGAAGCTGGGCCTGAAGAGGCAGGGCGAGGGCGAGCGGAACACGCTATTGGACAGGCCTCTTCCTGCAGCTCTGTTGATTGGCTGATATGAAGGAATCATTGAGCCCATCAGCTCAAAACTACTGTTGTGACTGCTGTCCTTCGCCAGTGAAAGCACGTCATCCTCCTCTGTGAAGAGAACCAAACTTTAGTCGGATTTCACGTTTGATAATGAAAAGCCCAGTTCGGACAGGATTAGTTTAACACTTTGAGGTGGGGCTAAAGTAATTTTACCTCAGGATGTCTGTAATATTAAAGGGTTAGTTCACCCAAAAATAAAAATGTCTGTCATTAACTCCTCTCCCTAATGTCGCTCCACACCCGTAAGACCTCCGTTCATCTTCACACACAGTTTAAGATATTTTATATTTAGTCCGAGAGCGTATGCAAGTGTATGCACACTATACTGTCCATGTCCAGAAAGGGAATAAAAACATCATCAGAGTAGTCCATATGAGACATCAGTGGGTTAATTAGAGTCTCTTGAAGCATCCAAAATACATTTGGGTCCAAAAATATCAAAAACTACGACTTTATTCAAACCAATGCATCTTAAAGTGCCTCAATGCTTGCAAAACGCACCAAAAACGAATTTTAAACAGGAAGTGATGGAATTTTACCGTACATTTTTACAGCGGTTCCATTCGAACGGGATTCGTATTAGACGAGGTCATTTTTCCGGACCTTTTTTTAATGAAGGTAAAAGTCTCCGTAATCTTTACCGACATTGTCCAAAATGATTACTGAGATGGCACATTCAGATGGGACTAAAATCACAGAGAACTTCTGGTAATAATTACTTTACCCCCACTCCCTATGTTAAACTAATCCCGTCTGAATAGGGCTAAAGATACTAAAAGTGTGACGTGTAAAAGGTACAAAAAAGTGCAGGGCAGTGACACAATTTAATGATTCGCTTTAATCCACAAAGCTTGCCTTTACAATTGTAACGGTTCACGTATTCGGCACAGGACTTCCGGTGTGGTGTACCAAACGTTGCCCAATGCAATCTTTAACAGTCGGCTTGTTTTAAGCATAGGACACACTTCAATCGGCGTTCCCACATAAACATACTAAATATCCAGTCCATTTAATCATAAAACTCAAACGATAAATGCCATTTTGCCGCTCTTTAATGTGCCGTGACTGATTCCTGTACAGGAGAGTAAGTGTGATCGTCATAGTCAAAGAATAAACATCTGAAGGTGTGTTCACAAAAACACATCATATGTGGAGTAATCGCTCAATCAGTGTCTCAACAGCAGAAAGATGTCAATAAAACAACTTGAGCACAATGTCCCGTAGAATCATATTTATCAGGCATTTAGTGTCCATAGTTGTTAGTTCACTAGAGAAAAAATGGATATAATCCATTATTTACAAGCCCTGCATAATGGATTTATTCAAATATACATTGCATAATAAAGAGCAGGGTAAGAAAAAAGAAAGAAAAAAAAGCACAATATCACATATTCATTATATATGTGATATTGTGCTTTTTTTTTTTTAAAGCTGCTCTCTAATGCTTTTTACAGCTGATTATCAAGTTTATGGTCATAAATGGCTTTTCTGAGGTAAATGTGACGCTGTTCTCAAGCTGCATTACTGACGTCGCTCCGAGGCTGAAACACTAATCGATCAATTACGAGACGTGATTTATCTCAGTAAATGACTTTGCATCTTTCAACATTCCTTCTGATGTTCATCCATGTTTATTTGGTGCTTTAACTTGTAGTAAAGAGGAAGAGATGAGTCACAAATACATTTAATTGCTTGAATTTATAATTTTGTCTTATATCAAATGCATCAAAGCTTATTGTGACTGGATGGCAGATGCAAAAGATTGATTCCTGGGATTTAATGATCAATATCGGATCATCAAAATGAGGAGATTAAAATAGAGAAATCAATATTTTCAACCCAGCCCTAGGGTGTTTAGGATCCATATTCACTCACCCATTTTATTGTCTGCCGCTCCGGATCTTTTTACACCATCCCTGGACAGAATAAGACATTAAATGAGTGTGTAATTTTACATCCAGCTGCACGTGAGACCAGTAAATTTGGCTGTGTTTATTCAATAGATTCACTCCAATGACAATGCTATATGTGCTGATGTGACACACGAGAACTATTTAAGCAATACGGTCACATTTTTTAATGTGTTTTACAGTTTTATAGAAGCACATGACTCAAACGTAATGAAGTCATTTTATTAAAAAGAAGAAACCTGTTCAAACATACAAAATACAAACACAAAACCAGTGCTTATACTTTACAGTAATAATTTTTACCATCAGCCTGTGTTATTACACTGGTTTTCATTTCTTGCTTTGCTGCAAATACGCCAAACTACACGAGCCAAGCTCGACCTGTTCGCTACCCTTTTTTTTTTGTCTTTTTATTCTCAGAAATTTTCTGGGGACCCCTTAGAACCTTCTGGAGGAGCCCGGTTCGAAAACCCCTGCATTAGTGTGTTGATTTACGTTGTGCACCCCTAAAATTTCTGGTTGTGCCTCTAAAATTTTCAGTTGTGGGCCACTGCACTCCTAGTGAAAAACATTAGTTTGGAGCCCTAATATATATGAAGGAGTGCGTGTTGCAGCGGATTATGGGATGGATACACATACCCTGTGCGGGAACAAGAGTTGCCAGCGAACAGCATCAGTGTCCCATCAGTGTCTGCAGGAGTCGGAGAGGGACTCTTGAGGCCTGGAGATGGGCAAGTTTTCACCAAAACTTCATCTTCTCCTTCCTCCTTATCCTCTTCATCTTCATCACCACCACCATCTCCCAACAACTCATCAACACCCTGAAAAGAAACAGAACCGTAACCTGATAACTGTCACCCCCCCTTTTTGAAAATATACATGTAAATTCACTATCCAACTTAAATGGATGCAATTCAAGAATGCTTTGGAGTATAGACATCAGTCTCATTTTAAAGAAGACAGTCAGCAGAGTATTGTTCAAGTGAATCACTTCAAAAAAGTAAAGTATAAAAAAAGTTATGGAAGTTTAAATTTACTGTAAATTAAATATACTGTTTAGATATTTAATATAAAACATGGATGTTACAAAATAATTTGTACCTCTTCATCCTCCGACTCAGTCATCTCTGCTTCCTCTTCGTCGTCACAATCCTCATTGTCAAGGCGATGCAGAGCCAGCCTGCGCTCCCGCTCCTCCCTCCTGCGGATGGCCATGGCCTGCTGCAAGCGAGATTTCAGCAACACCAGTTTCTCACCTAAAAAGATGCAAACAGGGAGTAAAGAAAGAAGACTTTACCTGCAAATCAAAACATTGTGGCAGGGCTTGATGTTTTTTCTCCTAATTTAAAAATATTTAAGACCGCATAAAGAACTTTAGGAGCAGGATGAAAACCCAGGCAATGACTACAAGCGTTACTAATCAGGGTCGAAATATTCAATGAAAAAGTCACGCCTTCAATCACAAACCGTTCTCATAAACAACCCGGGGGGGGGGGGGGGGGGGGGGGGTTGGAGGGGGTGACTTAAAGAGAAAAGACATTTCATATTTTAAAAGTGCATTTATTTATAATGCAGTTATTAACAATACACACACACGAGGGCATTCAACGAATATTCTAAATTCAAATATATATTCGAATAGTAAAAAATATAAATACATTTAGAAGGAGAAAAAAAAGGCCCGCAGTAGTAGAGGCGTGGCAGTCTGATTTGCGAGTGAGCGCACTCATAGGGTTCAGGGACAGGTCACAGGCGTCACTGCTGAAAGTCGACGCGTCTTGCAGTGAAGATGGCAGAAAGCGCAGAGACCAACTCGACCGCGGCAGAGAAAGAGATTTTAACTCAAATCTAAAGCCATGTCTGGAAGTACTTTGGATTTTGGTCAGTAGGAGGTAAAATTGTTAGCGGCGAGATAAAGTTGTATGCAAGCTATGATACAGTTAGCATACCATGCCTCATTTTATTTAACGTTAAACAGAAACATCACTAAAGTGTAGGCTACTGTACTGGCTGAGGAGACATTGCATGAATAAAGGATAAACGCACTGCTTCCACTGGTGTGATTATTTACCATGTCAAGGAAAAAGCTCCATGTTTAGCACGGCACAGCTCGCTCGGAGCGCTCAATATGCTGTAAAACTTCAATTAATATCAATAATATTTGTTTCAATCACTGAATGAAGCCTGCTATATTTGGGACAAGAGTCGCGACCTTAAATTGCTTGCACAAAACTCTTGATCAGCACTCAAAGTTTGTTCATTTAAACCGTTATGAGCTGAGAAAGTGAGGTCTGCGGTCTTGGCCATTAGTTGATATATTAATATAATTCATATATTAAAAAAAAAAAAAAACGAATGAATGAAATTCGAATGGGATAATAAGGAAGATTGACAGCCCTAACACACACACACACAGACAAACCTATTTTTGGTCCCAAATGCTCGCGCTGTCGAGCCCTGTGCGGGAAAAGCAGTGATTGTACCTGGTTTGACTTTTGCAGGCTCCTCGTCTCCCTCATTGACCGTGATGGTGATGGATTCAGAGAGCAGTTCCTCCTGTCCTGAGGGGGCGCTGTCTTTCCTCACCACATTAAGCTGCAATGTGCGCTCTCGCTTAGGTCGAGGAGCCGGCTGGATGTGCTTCATGAAGCGTTCCTGTAGTGCTTTCAGAGCTGGAACACACACACGAAAGGTAAGGACATTAAAACAAACATACGTTACATCAGACGCGAATGAAGCAGTAAGCGCATATTCCCACATATCTAAATGTACCAAAGTAGCAAAGTTGAATAGGCCCCATTTCTAAAAAACTTGGAGTGTCCCTTTAAGTGTAAGTGCTGTTTTCCCATAGACAGTAAAATAAAGTGTTTCCCCGTTGGTGTTGTTGTTAAGCTAACGTTATAGTAGTTTGCTTTCAATTTGAGAACATACTAATGCGCAGATCCAGTGCTTACTGACACGTCCCAAACTTTTTAACTCAAATCAGGATATAGACATATGCACAATGTGTATATTTGATCATTCAAGAGTACGTTAACGTAAGGCGAATGAGCCTAGAAATAACACATTGAATACACTCGCGCGAGCGCTGACAGGCAGCAAACACACGCAGCCTGTGACATTGGAGTTCGGAGTTTACATTACTTGCATCACTACATTCATATACTTTTATTTGGTCATTAAGCAAGATGGTGAAAAAGATTTGCCTTCGCGTTTACGATCGCGGAACTACAAGAACCGTCAGACTCAGCTGAAGAATAAAATCCATTTTATGCGTCTGTGGGGTACGATCAGAAAGAGGCTCGTGCCAATAACACGAAAGCTGATTGGCTGCAATATAAGTGGCATGCTTGTCTAATTTGTAGTTTTTTTAAGACTCCGCGGGGACCCTGAGTACTGAAAGCGAAGACTCGCGGCCCCAGGTGCTTTTTAAACCAAATTAAGTCAATGTAATTGCGGTAAAATAAAAATGATCATCCTTAATCGATAGTATTTCACTTCAAAAGTGCATTCATGTTCTTCTTTACAAACAGAAGCATTTCGGCTTTCTCACAAGTTAGTCTGTTTCGTTTCTCGTCCAACACGTGAGAAGCTAAGCTGAACAAGCGCTCACTATCGACGCTTGTGCACGGCGCAGAGGTAAGCTCGCGCAACTTCAGCGAGTGCAGGAAAGCGGGTCTTATTTGTGTGCCAGTCCACCAACGGCTGTTCGCTTATTGTTGTCTGTGCTTCAGACAGGAAGCTCTGCATTTCCAGTCCTGCTCGCATATTGCAAAATACTTCGACACAAGCGACATGTTCGCGAATGACTGCAATATAAGCGTATGTGGATTGCGCAAGCGGGCACACTTCCGGAAAAATCGGCGGAAAGAAAAGAAACAAAAACGTCCGGTTGCCAATCGCGCACTATAAGCAAAAACCATCCGGTTCCGATTTTTGCCCGGTCAACCAGTGCATCCCTAGTAAAGGACTAACTATTATTTGAGGAAATCTGTTTATAATATAAGCTATTAGGGTTTGAATTATTGACCCTGCGCTGTCTATGGACTATAATTTGAATAGGTCTATAATGGCTAACGTACGTGCTTAAGTGACTGCTCAAGTTTGATCCTAACGCAAGGCAAGCATTTACGTGTGTGTGATGTATTTTTAGCGGTTGTGTGCTCGTGTGTGTGTCGTCACATCAAATGGTTCTGCAGATTTTTAGTATTACTACAGCATTTCACCTCAGCATTATTAAGGCGACAACGCACCGGAAGCTGCCGTTTAAACACTGAGTGGATAAATGATGTGCACCTCTTGCTCCTTTGTAAGATCACGGGGTGACATCTAGTGGAGAAGACTAGTAATTAGATTGACGTTAATCTTATGTTCAATGTTAGCGGAAATAAATATGGGAAAAAAATCGATTCGTGGCCTTTGAGAATCGATTCGATTTTAAACAAAGATTAATCGAAAACATATGGATCACAGAAATCATCGGGCCCTAATATCCAAAATCTCACCTGGGTTTTCCTGAGGCGGCTCCAACTGGACAAAAGCCCCATCATCTGCACAGAGCTTTGCCACAGGAGGCGGATCAAGACCAAGCTCTCTTAGTCTGGCCAGTTTATCCTTTCGGGGTTTGAGCACACAAGAGGAAGTCTGAGCCTGATCGCCTGAGACCTGATGCTTTTCTTGGTCCTCGTCTGAATGGTTAGCGCCTAAGGCCTCAACATGAACGTCTTTCTCCTTCTCATCAGTGCTTATTACATGCTCTACTTGTGCTTCGTTGCATGTCTGTGGTTTGCCATCATTAGTAGGATCATCCTGGCGAATGCTGGTGGCTTCTAGAGGAAGTGATGCGGTGGGGTCATCCAAACACGACTCTGTCGGAGGTTTTGTGGCTTGATCTGGAGTCTCTAAAACACGAGCCTGATACTTGGCAGACCTTGAGGACGGGTGATGGAGAGATTATAATCAGGGATGCAGATACAGGTGAGGGGTAAAAAAGGTGAGAACTATAATGAGCCCTAATGTCGTTCCACACCCGTAAGACCCGTAAGTGTATGCACACTATACTGTCCATGTCCAGAAAGGGAATAGAAACATCATCACAGTAGTCCATATGAGACATCAGTGGGTTAATTAGAGTCTCTTGAAGCATCCAAAATACATTTGGGTCCAAAAATCGATCAATGATTCGGATCGCCAGTGTCACGTGATTTAAGCAGTTTGGCAGACGATCCGAATCATTGATCGATTCACTGATTCATAACCGTTTGAATCTTTATTTGAGGATTGAACACAAACGCGGAAGAGAAGACAATGCTGAATAAAGTCGTAGTTTTTGTTATTTTTGGACCCAAATGTATTTTGGATGCTTCAAGAGACTCTAATTAACCCACTGATGTCTCATATGGACTACTGTGATGATGTTTTTATTCCCTTTCTGGACATGGACAGTATAGTGTGCATACACTTGCATACGCTCTCGGACTAAATATAAAATATCTTAAACTGTGTGTGAAGATGAACGGAGGTCTTACGGGTGTGGAGCGACATTAGGGAGAGGAGTTAATGACAGACATTTCATTTTTGGGTGAACTTAACCCTTTAAGGTGAGGAGTTTGCATCTATGTATATTAGTTATTTCCACCATATGAACGTACACAAGATAAATGAGTAGGGACAGAACTGATCAGATTTTGATCTCATACTTGAGCAAAGCCATGGCAGGACCCTCCGGACGAGGCCTTCTCTTGAAGAAATGGTCGATACTTTTGGGCTCTGGCATGTGATACGGCAGATTGAGCATGGACTCTGCAAATGCATAAGGGAAAGCAATGTCACAAATTTGTTTTATTATTAGGGGCCAAGCACCGAAGGTGCGGAGGCACCTATTGAAATCGTTAGTGTTCCTATTATTATTATTCTGCTTCTTCTTCTTCTTCTTCTTCTTCTTCTTCTTCTTTTTCTTCTTCCGCCATAGGAGTCTCTGGCAGCCCATAGAACCGTATGGTAAAAAGTTGTGAAATTTGGCACACTCATAGAGGCCAGTCTGAGCTGTCACTATAGCAAATTTGGTGCCTCTAACTCAATCCCTCTAGCGCCACCACCTGTCCAAAGTTTCACTCATATTTATGCTTATAACTTTTGACCCCTAAGGGCTAGAAACAAAATTCTTTTTTCATCGGATTCCTTGGCTCAAGCCGATTCGATTTCACCCTATGATGTCATTTTCCGGTATGCAAATTTTCCCGCCATTTTGAATTTTCTGAAAAACCTACTTTTTCGAACTCCTCCTAGGCCGTTGCTCCGATTTTCACGAAAATTGAAACAGATCATCTTCAGAGCATGTTGACAAAAAGTTATGGAATTCAAGTTGATTCGTCCAATCGTTTTCAATAAACGCACAAACAAATTTTACGTGGAGGTTGCAAAAACACACTAAAGGCTATATCTCCGCAACGCTTTATCGTATTCAAACCAACCTTGGTACATGTCATCACAAGCATGACTTGAAGCAACATGCAGCGTTTCGGCGCAGCGCCACCTACCTGTCCGGAGATACGAAAAATGCCTATTTTGGCTTATAACTTCTGAACCGTTTATCCAAAAATCATAAAATTGGTCTCATTAGATTCAGGGCGTCATGCCGAGTCGACTGATATCCAATTTTACCATGTCGGCCATTTTGGATGTCGGCCATTTTGAATTATGTGCAAAAATGCTGTATTTTATGAACGCATGAACAGATTGTTATGAAACTTGGTATGGGTCATCACCACGATGCCCTGAAGTAGCCTGAGAAGTTTCGAAACAGCGCCACCTAGTGGAGAATTTTTTTTTTCAAACGCTTATAACTTTGGGTGTGGTTGACATATTTTGATGGGAGTGTGTTTTTTGGTCTCCTGAATCCTTGCCGACTCCAACGATACCAGACTTGCCAGGTTTCGGCATATGGTTTGCGCAGAGTTGTAATTTAGTGCTTAAAAAACATTTGCTGATATCTTCGAAACCGCTAGTCCGATCGAGACGAAACCAGCCTCAGAAGTTCGGAAACATAGGTCGATAGCTATACGCTAATGCCCAAATCTCAAAATATTGATAGTAAGGGGTAGTAAAATCCAATCAAAGTCAGGTGTCAGTCATTTTTTACGTGTTTTTTCATATAAATGTCTATAACTCCAAAACAAAATGAAATATTTTCACCAAACTTGACACACATATGTATGGGCTCACTACGAGGACACATAAAAAAATTGGTGGGATTGTGCCTCTTGGTGGCGCTATAATAAAACAAAACATGAAATTCCCATTGACTTCAATGCAGTATTACGGTTTAAAATGCTAATGCTATAATTTAAGAATGCACTAGTGTATCATTACAAAACTCGGTATGTGTCTTCCGCTCTATGTCCCGAACATATTCAAAAAGTTTCGGGGCAGCGCCACCTTGTGGTCAAAAGTTGTAATAAAATGTACAAAAATGCTAATAACTTTTGATTAAATTAGCCTATTGTAATGAGACTGGTCATAATACATTCATTGGCTCATGCCGAGAAGATAGATACCAATTTTGCCATATTTTGCAAACATATCTGTGCTCCATCTTGTTATTTGTTAAAAATCTACTTTTTCAAACTCATCCTAGACCGTTTGTCCGATTTTCACCAAAATTGATCCGTATCGTCTTCAGACCATGCTGACAAATACTTATGGATTTCGGATTGATAGACAAAACAGTTTTCATATACCACTGCAACAGAGTTGAGCCATGATGCAAAAATTACTCTTGAGGCTGTATCTCTGCAATGCTTTGACATATTGACACCAAACTTTGCATGTGTCATTGTCATCTCAATCTGACTAAACCACATCAGTTTAGTAACAGTGACACCTATTGGTCGAAAGTGATAAACCATTAAACCATTATTATTGACTGTATTTAAAATTTGACTGCTATTTTGCCTAAAATCAACTTAATAGGTCCTTAATGGCTCATTGTTGCAGTTGGCTTGAGACTTCCAGCCATGCTGGCATGTCTTGTCTTCTTCTTTGCGCTTGGCCCCGATAATGGCTGCTTGCAGCTATATTTATGAGTTGATGTGAGTCTCTTCTGCTCACCAAGGCTCAAAAACACAAAAAAGGCGAAATGTTATAATTTAAAATAACTTTTGTGTGTGTATATATTTTGAAATTGATTTATTCCTGTGATCAAAGCTGAATTTATCCTCATTACTCCAGTCTTCAGCATCACATGATCCTTCACTAATCATTATAATAGGATGATTTGATGCTCAAAAAGAACCATCATCAATAGGGCTGCCCTAGACTACTGATTATTAGTCGACTAGAAAAATGTTGTTTCATTTTCATTAATTAGAAAAAATTCTGTGAGAAACCCAACAGTATTTATGTTATTTTTTACCTCATATCGGACAAATCTCATCTAGTATTCCAAGCGCCATTACGTCCGCCGAAGAAGGTCAAAATACTGGCACGATATATATATGCTGCTTTGAAACAATCGTTATTGTAAAAGCACTATATAAATAAAGTTCATTGATTGATTGATTAGTGCCTGCGTGGACCAGTCGAATGAGGAATCTATGTAAATATATCTATGAACACACCAGTATTTTGACCTTCTTTAGCAAAAATAATGGGGCTGGGAATACTAGATGAGATTCGTCTGATATGATGTAAAAAATAACACAAATACTGTTGTGTTACTCACGGAATCTGCTCGTTTTGTGTCTTAAGACATCAATGTGTCTCCACGAGACACAGGGTTTAACATGGATTCATATGTTTTGCACTCTCAAAGAATTACACCCCATTGACATGCATTATACGAGCAACAGTTGAGTTAAAAATCTTTGTGTTCTACAGAAGAAACAAACACACCTATGATGCCCTGGGGGTCAGCAGATAAACATCACAGTCTAATTTTTGGGTGAACTATCCCTTTAAAGCATCGTGACCGCATTAAAGTCGAGTAGTCGGTGCAACCCCTACCTCGCACCAGTCTCTGACTCTCACGGTGAAGCTGCTTGATCGCCTCCTTGCTGGCTTTCGCTGCTTTCCTCTCCTGAAATCACAATTTGTTCAGTAAAAACACTAGTTGTTGATTAAGTTGCACTACAGTTAAAGGGTTAGTTCACCCAAAAATGAAATGTATGTCATTTACTCCTTCGCAATGAATCAGCGAATTGATTCATGATTCGGATCGCATTTCAAACTGCTGAAATCACGTGACATTGGCGATCCGAATCATTGATTGATTCACTGATTCATGACCATTCAAATCTTTTTGGAGGAACACTGAAGAGAAGCCAATGCTGAATAAAGTCGTATTTTTTGTTATTTTTGGACCCAAATGTATTTTGGATGCTTCAAGAGACTCTAATTAACCCACTGATGTCTCATATGGACTACTGTGATGATGTTTTTATTCCCTTTCTGGACATGGACAGTATAGTGTGCATACACTTGCATACGCTCTCGGACTAAATATAAAATATCTTAAACCGTGTGTGAAGATGAACGGAGGTCTTACGGGTGTGGAGCGACATTAGGGAGAGGAGTTAATGACAGACATTTCATTTTTGGGTGAACTAACCCTTTAACGAGACCATATAACACTGACCTTCCGCTGTGGCTTGTTCTCTTGCTCCTCGTCTCCACTGAACTCAGACAGATGCGGCTATAGACAAGTCATGATAAAATGGCAGCCATTAGTAACGCTTAAATTTTCCGTAGACCGTTTTAACTCTGAAAACTGAATTCTGCGCTCACTTTGTGTTTGGTCTTCTTTTTCACAGCTGATCGAATGGCATCTAGAGACTCTTCTTCTTCATGTTCAGAGTCTTCCTCTAACTGGGCGTCGAATAGATCGGAGTCTCCGAGCAGACAGCCGCTGTCATTGAGTGCTTTGATTGGAAGGGCCTCCTTAAAAATGGGGGGAAATAAATGGAAGTGAATAAAACAAATAATAGCTGTGGGTCACTGTTAGGGATGCCACGGTACCAAAATTCCAGTAGTCGGTATCAATTCCCTAAAAATGTTATTGTACCAAAGCTAAATGTTTTTTTTATTTTTTTATTTAAAGGGGGTCATATTATGCCCTTTTTATACAAGTTAATATGATTCTTTAGTGTCTAAATGAAAACTTTGTAATATACTTTAATTAAAAATTCTCATTAGTATTGTAAGAAAACACTAATTTTACCTGGTCAAAAAAGCTGTTTTCACCAAGAACAGAGGCGAAAGAACTGCTACACGAGCCTCTGAGAGGACAGATCATAGACCAGTTAAAATTGATAAAGTTGATCTTTTTTACGGAGTCGGACTGGGACAAGATGACCGCTCCAACGAAATTCAACATTTAAGGCTAAACAGGACGTTTCTGAATGGTTGGTTAACGTAATGTCACTTTGATCTGTCTTTAAGTACTGGCAGGGTAACGTTAGCATGAATGCTGTGTGTTTACTGATGTATAAGTTAGTTCGTTGACAGATTGAGGTTACTCCTAATGCCAATAAAAACTTTTTTTCTGTTACTGTCGGTATGCGTAACGTTATCTATGCATTGTAATAACTGTTACAACACAAATGATTTGATGTCTATGGTAACGACGACAGCTTGTGCTCGCTCGGGGCGGGTCTGAGATGAAACGCTGCTTGTCAATCAACAGTCGTGGGAGGGGCTTGTGTGTGACATCACACATCAAACGGCTCTATTTGAGACAGGGGAAAACATATAACGAGATTAACCCTTAAAGACAGAGACAGCCGCCCACGGCTAAAAATAACTATTGTTCTAAAATGTTTAATAACTTAAACCGCAAATCCAATCTGTATGCTGTTAACTACACCGTAAAGATGAGAATCTCCGCTTTCTAAAGGTATAACATTAATCGCGATTCAGAGGCTCCATAGTTAGCATCGATGCGTCATCAAAATATGCAGCATTGACTAAAAATAACTATCGTTCTAAAATGTTTAATAACTTTTAAACCGCTAATCCAATCTGTATGCTGTAAACCGCACCATAAAGAGGAGAATCTCCGCTTTCCATAGGTATAATATGTCTCGCGATTGATCATTCAGAGGCTCCATAGTCAGCGTGGATGCGTCATCAAAAATTGGGACATCAAATGAGCTAGATAGAAACTTTAAGGTTATCCAGTTTAAAATGATATATAGCACTTGATGCTAACTGCTAGAATGGGGGAGAAAAACAAAGAAAAGTAGAGGCACGTCAGGCGCCCCAAAAATGTTCTAGGTCTTTAAGGTTTAAAAAAAAAACACTTGATGGATTTTTATCATTATAGGATGGTTGCAATCAGCTTGTAAAGGTGCATGTACAATTATATGACCCCTTTAAAAAAAAAAGAACTAATAATAAAATAAAATAAGGAGGGAATAGTCAAAACCCAGCATAGGAACATGCTGGCCAAGTGAATTTTTTGTAAAAAAAATAAAAATAAAACGATAAATACTAAGTTCTGTTGTCATATTATTCATATTATCCGTTTTGTTTTTTGTTTCGATACCGTGGTATCGCTTTAGTATCGGTATCGAGGTTTTTTAGTCTGGTATCGTATCGAAGTCATAATTTTGGTATCGTGACAACACTAAATGCTGGTAGAGTCAAATTTTTTTACATTTCAGTACCGACTTGGTACCGGTACTTCTGACATCCCTAGTCAGTGTCGTCAAACGATCTAAACACCCACCTCAATTTTCTCTTTCAGCCGCTTTACAAGGGCAACGTTGTGTTTTTCTTTGTCTTTGCGTCTTTGTGACTTCTCCCGCTTTTTCTTTGGCTCTTTTGGTTTGATTTGAGCTTCCGCTTGCTCCGGCTCACTCTCGCCACTGTCCATTGAGATGCGGGACACTCGCTTCCCTCGCTTCTTGCTGACGCTCTCGGCCTCATCGGTCTTCGTCGTCTCATCGCTGGACTCGGACAGAACCAGAGCATTGGCCATTCCAGCCTCTTCCGGCTCGCCGTCGCTGTCACTGTCCTGCAATGCCTTCCGAGGCCGGCCCTTCCGACTCACGGCGATCTCTTCATCTGAATCTGGAACACAACGGTTGAAAAAAGATATTATTCACAATATATTTTAAGGTAGGGATGCACGATGCCGTCTTTTCAGAACCAATGCGATATTAAAGGGTTAGTTCACCCAAAAATGAAATGCATGTCATTCACTCCTCGCGTGAATATTTCCACAAAATTGTCACAATGCCTGTCTTGTCGAGTGTCATCGTAAACATTATGTCGGTTATGTCTTTTACATGAACATGAAATATGCTAGTCACCGCTAGCGTTTTTTTGTCATTTTGACAAGTTTCGTGGCCCACAGAATATCTTGTATGAATATCTAAACATGCAATATATCAAAAGAACAGAGCAGCCTCTGTTTTAGTCTCGCTTCATACATACGTTTATGAAAAAGCAACATTCTGAGCTGATAAAAATCATAATATTTTTATGCGTACTATATATTGCACTATTTACATTCGCGTTAGACTAGGGCTGAAACGATTCATCGAGTAACTCGAGTTAATCGAATCAAAAATATCCTCGAGGCAAAATCACCTGCCTCGATGCTTCGCTTAGTCCATTTAACTACACACAGATGTTGCAGAAAGACATTTTTTGTGTAAGGACTCGGAGTATGAGCGGATTGCGGTTATTTGCGTAACAATCCCAAAAATTGCAGGTGGATGAGAGAAATCGTTACTATGTTGATTTTAATAAAGATGCGGAACTCTCATATCACGCTAAAACGCAATGAATGCGTGTCGTTCTTTAACTTTGGTTTTCAGCTCATGTCGAGATCAAAGACCGCAATGCGCGAGAGAGAGAGCGGGCGGGCATCAGCACTGGTAATATCATTTAATATCGCTGTTTTTAAATGAAGACAACTGTGTGTTGAGCTTCAGGATCCGACGCTGAACATTTAAGTTTCATTTGCGGCAGTACACGCGTCAGCTGAGGAGATACGCGTTTTATAATAAAAATAGTGATTAAAAGCACAAAAATATGCGCAAGAGATTGTTTCCAAGTCGGCGCGCGCTCTGAAACAGCCGCAACGAGACGAGCAAATTACACTTTCGGTTTCACACTCGCGTCTAAACGATCAAATGTACACAAACAAAATGTCAAAATGACCGGCTTGGAGAGTCTCTTAAACACAACACAGTTTGTGTCTAAAATGGACGTAGTTATTATGGATAGTCAGGAGAAAATGCAGTGCATCTGCCTATTATCAGTCGCCTATAGATCTGCACATCTCTCTTAAAGAGGCAGCGGTGTAAATAAACATGCTGATGAATTACTGCGAATTAAACAACCAAATGCAAAGAGAAAATCACTCACAGCTCTTGATTGAATAACTTCAGCTTTAATAAGCATTAATTTATCCTATCTATGATAAACTATGCAGTGTTATTTTACATTTGATTTTGATTACTAGAATTCTTCCTGAAATTAAAGCACTGTGTAGCCCTATATAATTAATTGTGTGTGTGTGTGTGTGTGTGTGTGTGTGTGTGTGTATGGGGTAATATATATATAGTAAATCTCAAAAAGTACCGATAAGAATACCGTTAAAGTACCGGACCGATAAGCAGTATCGTTAAGAGTAGTAATACCGTTAAAATCTTAACGATACCCATCCCTATGTGTGTGTGTCGTTGTTATGAGCTCATATCTCCTGTAACTGTTATTACGAAATGCTATAAAATCGCTTGCATGTTCAAATGATTTCCGTTATCCATCACGAGACGAACGTGAAAATTGAATCGAATTATGCAGATCGCTTTAGTGTAGGTGCGATATCTTTTGAAACCAGAAGCAATTTGCTAATTTTGAGAGATGTTTGCTGAAATTATTTCTCACAAGAAAGTTTTCAAATGACTGATTTGATGTGATAAGCTTAGCTGATTAATTTACTAATAAACATTTGTGGTAATTTCCCACTTTATAAACTCAAAACTTGCATAATTGTACTCATTCGCGTCCAATATAGCCGCGCTAATATCAGACCGTGTGGTATCGGTTTAATATCGGTACTTCGGTATTAGATTGTGGTACTGAATGTGTGGTATCGAGCACCTTGGACAAACTGTATTGTTGCATCCCTAATAGATAGATTATTCAAAACAGATCAGCCATTCACTGCTGTATATAAATACATTTTTTACTATAACTGACTATATTTATCTGAAAGAAGAATGCCAGACACCTAGGATGACTTGAGGAAGAGTGAATCATGGGCTAATTTAAAATTTAGGGTGAACTATCCCTTTAATTAAAAATTGCAAGAGCACATACATAAAATAAAAACACTAGTGATGTGCATGGACATGTATAATAAATATAGTCTTGTGTAACCCTCTTACCGTGTTGATCCTCAAGGACGGTGTTGGTGTCAATCACAGGCTCCTCCATCGGTGAGCCCATGCCACTGTCCGAATCACTCTCAGCTGTTCGTCTTCCAGATAGATCTACAGCCTATACACACACACACACACACACACATATATGTACCACTTTCACATAATATAAGTGCACAAATAAAACAAAACGTTCGATTTAATGAATCGCGCGCTTTTGAAAGCACAAGAGAATGAAAATATGACATTGGTGAATACATATTACGCGCAGAAAGCTATCCATTCTGTATTTATAGTGCTGTAAACACTACATCAAATATAATAAATATAAATTCAACAGTAAGTTATGGCAACAACGAGGGTACAAAAAGCGAATAAAGAGTGCACCATTTCCCTCAGGCCTTGCGAGGTTAGACAGAACAGGATGGACAGCTAATGGCTAACTAAACACGTAACGTTATAACCCGGTTAACTCATTTAAAGTGTCCATTACCTGTTAGGTGAACTAGTTATTAACTTTTACTAGTTTACCGAATGTAGTCATTTAAGTTATATGTATTTCTGAAGAGATAATTTACCGATGATAGTCATTTTTTGTATCTCTGAGGAGATCGTTAACGTTAACCGAATGTAGTCTTTTTTTTGTGTCTGAGGTGATTGTTTACCGAATGTAGTCATGTATGTGTATTTCCGAGGTGATTGTTTAGAGAATGTAGTCATTTATGTGTATTTCTGAGGTGATTTGTCGCTGTTGGTACGTTAACGTTACCCGCTCGGAGAGAAGAGAGCTCATCTTCAGGTCTTGTCTCGAACTTTATTCGGTGCAAAACGACATCAATCGCGCGAGGCAGTCACTCCAACGACGTGTAAACGTATAAAACGCAATTATTATATTCAAAACTTCATAAAGTCAACGGGTACACGTTCTTTTTTACAACGCCCAGCCGCATAAATCCATCTCCCGCCCGACAGAGGTAAGCGAACAGAACTTCAGCCTTCGCGCGCTGGGCTCGAGCGCTTTTCTTTAACCGCCTCCGTCACTCTTTTCGAGTCTCGCTATTGGGTGAACGCTTGTAGGGCTGCGCTGATTGGACAAGACTCTCAGCGCTGAAACAATGATTGGTCAACCCCACTGTACATGGACAACAACAGAGTTTCCAGCACATAACGCCGGTGTGGGGCAGGATATTTACATCATAAAACATATCAGCCATTTTAAGTATGCTTAAAGGGATAGTTCACCCAAAAATTAAAATGACTCCATGATTTACTCTCCCTCAGCTCATCCTAGGTGTGTATGACATTCTGCTTTCAGACGAACACAATCAGAGTTATATTAATAAATGTCCTGGCTCTTCCACGCTTTATAATAGCAATGAATCAATGACTGTTTCTGTTTTAAAGTAAATAAAAGTTAATCCATCCATCATACAAGTGCATCTATCCATCATAAAAGTGCATCTATTCATCATAAAGTGCATCTATCCGTTATAAAAGTGCATTTATCCATCATAAAGTCCATCTATCCATCATAAAAGAGCATCCATCCATCATAAAAGTGCATCCATCCGTCGTAAAAGTGCATCTATCATCTTAAAAGAGCTTCCATCCATCATAAAAGGGCATCTATCCGTCATAAAAGTGCATCTATCCATCATAAAAGTGCATCCATCCGTCATAAAAGTGCATCCATCCATCATAAAAGTGCATCTATCCATCATAAAAGTGCATCCATTCGTCATAAAAGTGCATCCATCCGTCATAAAAGTGCATCCATCCGTCATAAAAGTGCATCCATCCATCCATCATAAAAGTGCATCTATCCATCATAAAAGTGCATCTATCCATCATAATAGTGCATCCATCCGTCATAAAAGTGCATTTATCCATCATAAAGTGCATCCATTCATCATAAAAGTGCATCTATCCATCATAAAAGTGCATTTATCCATCATAAAGTGCATCCATCCATCATAAAAGTGCATTTATCCATCATAAAAGTGCATCCATCCGTCATAAAAGTGCATCCATCTGTCATAAGTGCATCCATCCATCATAAAAGTGCATCCATCCGTCATAAAAGTGCATCTATCCATCATAAAAGTGCATCCATCCATCATAAAAGTGCATTTATCCATCATAAAGTGCATCCATTCATCATAAAAGTGCATCCATCCATCATAAAAGTGCATCCATCTGTCATAAGTGCATCCATCCATCATAAAAGTGCATCTCTCCATCATAAAAGTGCATTTATCCATCATAAAGTGCATCCATCCATCATAAAAGTGCATCCATCCGTCATAAAAGTGCATCCATCTGTCATAAGTGCATCCATCCATCATAAAAGTGCATCTCTCCATCATAAAAGTGCATTTATCCATCATAAAGTGCATCCATTCATCATAAAAGTGCATCCATCCATCATAAAAGTGCATCCATCCATCATAAAAGTGCATCCATCCGTCATAAAAGTGCATCTATCCATCATAAAAGTGCATCTCTCCATCATAAAAGTGCATTAATCCATCATAAAGTGCATCCATTCATCATAAAAGTGCATCTATCCATCATAAAAGTGCATCTATCCATCATAAAAGTGCATCCATCCATCATAAAAGTGCATTTATCCATCATAAAGTGCATCCATCCATCATAAAAGTGCATTTATCCATCATAAAGTGCATCCATTCATCATAAAAGTGCATCCATCTATCATAAAAGTGCATCCATCCATCATAAAAGTGCATCCATCCGTCATAAAAGTGCATCCATCTGTCATAAGTGCATCCATCCATCATAAAAGTGCATCCATCCGTCATAAAAGTGCATCTCTCCATCATAAAAGTGCATTTATCCATCATAAAGTGCATCCATTCATCATAAAAGTGCATCCATCCATCATAAAAGTGCATTTATCCATCATAAAGTGCATCCATTCATCATAAAAGTGCATCCATCCATCATAAAAGTGCATCCATCCGTCATAAAAGTGCATCTATCCATCATAAAAGTGCATCTATCCATCATAAAAGTGCATCTATCCGTCATAAAAGTGCATCTATCCGTCATAAAAGTGCATTTATCCATCATAAAGTGCATCCATTCATCATAAAAGTGCATCCATCCGTCATAAAAGTGCATCCATCCGTCATAAAAGTGCATCTATCCATCATAAAAGTGCATCTATCCATCATAAAAGTGCATCTATCCGTCATAAAAGTGCATCTATCCGTCATAAAAGTGCATCCATCCGTCATAAGTGCATCCATCCATCATAAAAGTGCATCCATCCATCATAAAAGTGCATCCATCCGTCATAAAAGTGCATCTATCCGTCATAAAAGTGCATCTATCCGTCATAAAAGTGCATCTATCCATCATAAAAGTGCATCTATCCGTCATAAAAGTGCATCTATCCATCATAAAAGTGCATCTATCCGTCATAAAAGTGCATCTGTCCATCATAAAAGTGCATCCATCCATCATAAAAGTGCATCTGTCCATCATAAAAGTGCATCTATCCGTCATAAAAGTGCATCTATCCATCATAAAAGTGCATCTGTCCATCATAAAAGTGCATCTATCCATCATAAAAGTGCATCCATCCATCATAAAAGTGCATCCATCCATCATAAAAGTGCATTTATCCATCATAAAGTGCATCCATCCGTCATAAAAGTGCATCCATCCGTCATAAAAGTGCATCTATCCATCATAAAAGTGCATCTATCCATCATAAAAGTGCATCTATCCGTCATAAAAGTGCATCTATCCGTCATAAAAGTGCATCCATCCGTCATAAGTGCATCCATCCATCATAAAAGTGCATCCATCCATCATAAAAGTGCATCCATCCGTCATAAAAGTGCATCTATCCGTCATAAAAGTGCATCTATCCGTCATAAAAGTGCATCTATCCATCATAAAAGTGCATCTATCCGTCATAAAAGTGCATCTATCCATCATAAAAGTGCATCTATCCGTCATAAAAGTGCATCTGTCCATCATAAAAGTGCATCCATCCATCATAAAAGTGCATCTGTCCATCATAAAAGTGCATCTATCCGTCATAAAAGTGCATCTATCCATCATAAAAGTGCATCTGTCCATCATAAAAGTGCATCTATCCATCATAAAAGTGCATCCATCCATCATAAAAGTGCATCCATCCATCATAAAAGTGCATCCATCCGTCATAAAAGTGCATCTATCTGTCATAAAAGTGCATCCATCCATCATAAAAGTGCATCCATCCATCATAAAAGTGCATCTATCTGTCATAAAAGTGCATCTATCCATCATAAAAGTGCATCCATCCATCATAAAAGTGCATCTGTCCATCATAAAAGTGCATCTATCCGTCATAAAAGTGCATCTATCCATCATAAAAGTGCATCTATCCGTCATAAAAGTGCATCTATCCATCATAAAAGTGCATCCATCCATCATAAAAGTGCATCCATCCATCATAAAAGTGCATCCATCCGTCATAAAAGTGCATCTATCTGTCATAAAAGTGCATCCATCCATCATAAAAGTGCATCCATCCATCATAAAAGTGCATCTATCTGTCATAAAAGTGCATCTATCTGTCATAAAAGTGCATCCATCCATCATAAAAGTGCATCTATCCATCATAAAAGTGCATCCATCCATCATAAAAGTGCATCTATCTGTCATAAAAGTGCATCCATCCATCATAAAAGTGCATCCATCCATCATAAAAGTGCATCCATCCATCATAAAAGTGCATCTATCTGTCATAAAAGTGCATCCATCCATCATAAAAGTGCATCCATCCATCATAAAAGTGCCTCTATCTGTCATAAAAGTGCATCCATCCATCATAAAAGTGCATCTATCTGTCATAAAAGTGCATCCATCCATCATAAAAGTGCATCCATCCATCCATCATAAAAGTGCATCCATCCATCATAAAAGTGCCTCTATCTGTCATAAAAGTGCATCCATCCATCATAAAAGTGCATCTATCCATCATAAAAGTGCATCTATCCGTCATAAAAGTGCATCTATCCATCATAAAAGTGCATCCATCCATCATAAAAGTGCATCTATCCATCATAAAAGTGCATCCATCCATCATAAAAGTGCATCCATCCGTCATAAAAGTGCATCTATCTGTCATAAAAGTGCATCCATCCATCATAAAAGTGCATCCATCCATCATAAAAGTGCATCTATCTGTCATAAAAGTGCATCCATCCATCATAAAAGTGCATCTATCCATCATAAAAGTGCATCCATCCATCATAAAAGTGCATCTATCTGTCATAAAAGTGCATCCATCCATCATAAAAGTGCATCCATCCATCATAAAAGTGCATCCATCCATCATAAAAGTGCATCTATCTGTCATAAAAGTGCATCCATCCATCATAAAAGTGCATCCATCCATCATAAAAGTGCCTCTATCTGTCATAAAAGTGCATCCATCCATCATAAAAGTGCATCTATCTGTCATAAAAGTGCATCCATCCATCATAAAAGTGCATCCATCAATCATAAAAGTGCATCCATCCATCATAAAAGTGCCTCTATCTGTCATAAAAGTGCATCCATCCATCATAAAAGTGCATCTATCCATCATAAAAGTGCATCCATCCATCATAAAAGCAAATAGATGGATAACAGTGGATAGATGCACTTTTACTATGGATGGATGCATTTTTATGGAATTAAAACAGAAACAGTCAGTGATTCACTGCCACTATAAAGAGTGGAGACATTTATTAATATAACTGATTGTGTTCATCTGAAAGCAGAAAGTCATAAACACCTAGGATGAGCTGAGGAAGAGTAAATTATTATGTTTAAATCCAGGTAAGGATGAGGACAAGAAAGTTTCCAGTTCTCAAAGATTTATTCAGTCCACAAGCAGGACAAACAAACCAACAGTGCCGGTGACATGATCGACAGCAGGTGCAACAGGCTTACTATAGGCCTTTTATAGGTAACAACAACATGTGAACTATAGAGCATCTCCTGACAAATACACAAACACCACATAAATCATGGGGTCAGTCATTTTTGGTTGAACTATCCCTTTAACTTTAAGACAACAAATAAAGAAACGGGGGACAAAAACATCCCCATTAATTTGTTATCAATCAACACTTACAACAGATATTAGATTCCGCCCGGATTTTTGAAGGCTCCTAAAATTAAATTATGCACCACAACGCGCACCTTGATGAGTTCGCGGACGCACACCCAAACCTTTATCACGAGTGTCAATGTGCGCGTCCACCAACCGAATTGCGCGTCCCCGCGCATGCGCACTTACAAATCCCATGGATCTGCTTTAAATCACTCAGAAGACAACGCAAGCCGAGCGCTACACATATACGCATCCTTCCATTTCTTAAATTAGCCCCCTTCAGCTTCGAGATACCGCCCCCAATTTCAGTGTCGGTACGGAGCCGCCAGGCCGGGACAGAGACGGAGAGAGATCCCTCGGCCATGGAAGCGCTCGGACCCGGTAAGTGCTAGAAATGAAGCCGTGTGACAGCGTAGCGTGGGGCCGTTGCGCCGCCTCACTCGAGCCCGCGGCTTCGCTCTTTTTTAGGCCTCAACGGAAAAAAACGAAAACAATCCTCCTCTCACACCTCGCCCGTGTGTCAAGCCCGTCCAAACGACACCGGGCTGTTATTAACCGCACTCCACCCCGGAGAACGAGTGTTTATGTAGCCAACAAGTGTGTGTTTTTCACTGAATGAGCGTTAAATGGCTAGTGCGGAAGACAGGACGGCATTGTGTGCTGGGGATCTAACCACACGCACCTTCCTTCCGCGAACCAGCCAGCGTATTAAACCACACGGCATCTGTTGTACACAATAACACACGCGCCGGGTTTTATTTCGACTGTTTGCTAGTCAGAAATCACAAATATCGTTACGGGATGTGTTGCGCGAGCTCGACGCGCGCGTGCGATGTAGTGGAAGCGCGCGCGCGTGCGTCTGTGTTTTTTTTATTATTATTGTTGGCGCTTTGTTTGATCGCCCATGTGCGTTTGTTTATGCCTAAATGTTGACCATGCCAGAGGATAACGATTGACAGGACTCGCGTACTCGACTGAACCCGCTGACCTCTGACAAATAGGCTTAGTTATGATATCAGTGCATGTCATGCATTGATAATTACCGGATGTCGGTACAGTAGCATCATTTGTTTATAAAGCTGGTCCACGTTTTGTTTTCATGCATGCATGCTTTCTATTAACACTGAATTGGCTTATTAGCACTTGCTATCACATGCATTTGTTTTCATGCATGCATGCTTTTTATTAATGTTGCATTGGCTTATTAACACTTACTATAACATGCATTAGTTTTCATGCATGCATGCTTTTTATTAACACTGAATTGGCTTATTAACACTTGCTATCACATGCATTAGTTTTCATGCATGCATGCTTTTTATTAACACTGAATTGGCTTATTAACACTTGCTATCACATGCATTTGTTTTCATGCATGCATGCTTTTTATTAACACCGCATTGGCTTATTAGCACTTATCTAATCATGAAATTCATGTTTTGTTTATTGGGCAATGTGTAAATTATGCTTTCCCTGTGCTTTCTTGGACAGCACACACGTCAGGGTGCGTAAAACATCCAATAAAAAAAAAAAAAGGAAATCAATAGTGTTTTGTGAATGTCTTTGTAAATGTCCATTCTCCTGCTGTGTGCAAGAATGACTGTGTGTGTTTGTGGACGTTGTGTAATTCTGCACAATAAAGCTCTGTGCACTTGTGTTGACGTTCCCTGGCATTGTTTGTTTACTACAGAGCAATGTTGTACAAATCAACATGCCTAGAAATGGCCATTACTGATTGTATTCAGTGGACAAAAATGCATCTTTTAATCAATGTAGGCAAACTCAATGTAATTTCCCATTTTCACTATTAATTTGTCATTAAACCCCCATATTTTGGTTGCTAGGCAACGTGGGGGAGAGGACGCTGGCGTCGTCTGTTCGCCGCTTCTCCACCCACAAATGATCATGTTAATGTACTATTAGATTTAGATTTTATTTTATTTCCTTATGTTTGTGACTAGTCTAACAGTCAGAGCTACAATTGGGGCTGTTGCTGATTGCTGGCAGCCACTGAGAGGACGTTGTTCCTCGTTTCGCCGTTTTCCACCGCTTCTAATGTTTACGTTTGAATTGCTGCGGTTGGTTGGTTCTGGTTTGGAGGACATTTGATGTTTCTCGCCGCGACTGCTCACTGGTGGACTCCCTTGGGGTTAAGCTGCATGGTGGCTGAAGTTTGCACCGGGCTAGCGTCATCTGGGCCATCGTAATCGGCGTCCGGCATGATGTTGGGATGTTCCGCTTCTCGCCTGCGCCGCTGTTCCGTCCTGCATTGCGGCCGTGGAGCGGCTTGGACTTCTGCGCCGACCCCGGTGTGTCCACAGAAGTGCCCGAAAAAATGTTCTGCCTCCTGCATGGTGCTGCGGCGATCCCCATCGTTTGAATCGTCATGAAGACCCATCATCTGGTCTTCAGCTGTCATGCCTCGGCGATGTCATCGGGACACACTGCCGCTGGGAGAAATCTGAAACATGGAGTGGACCACAGTGTGCTGCGGAGCTAACAGAGACTTCCACCATCAGCTGTTTTCTGTTCACCATCAGCTCTGTTTCTGTTCACCATCAGCTCTGTTTTCTGTTCTGTTTTCTGTGTTGGTTGATTGTTTGTAGTAGTATTCTATATTTTTACTTGTTATTCATTTTTTGTTGTTATTCCCCCCCCCCCCCTTGTTGCACTTTGAGATTCTTCGGAATGAAAAGTGCATTATAAATAAAATCTATTATTATTATTATTATTATATTAATGCTTTTCAAAAGCGCTGTTTAACTACTGGAAGTCGAGGAAATGTGCTCTTGTCAGATCAGTGATTGTGTGATCGTGCCAAAATATCATTACTTGATCATGCAAAAGCCTGTTAGCCTTCAGGAGAGACACAATGCATGCTGGGATACAATCCAGACTATATGCTTTTTTATTTATTTTAATGTCCAAACTAACCTACAGGATCTCTAATGCATTGGAGTAAAAATGTGGGGCCTTTTGTAGAATTTGCAGTAGTTGCATATGTTCTGATCTTATGATTGCTATGCATGAAATACTCATAACTCTATTGGACACAATGCATGATTAGCTTAACACTTTCTTTTTTAACTTCTCTTTTTGATGGTCTGCTTGGAAACTCCCAATGTTATGGCATTTAACAGCAAATTGATTATTAACTACACATCACAGAATCCATTCATAAAAACGTAGTTTACGGGAAAATAAATAAGCACTTCATGAGCTTTTTACCGTTTAATGTGAGGGAAATCTTCACCACAAAATAAACGTTTCACAACTTGAAATTGTGAAATATATTAATGTTGTACAGTAGAAGCTACTTCTCGATGTAATAGTAATGCTACTCATAATAATGATAATGCATTAGTACCTTCGTTTCTTTATTGCAGCAAAACTGTTTATCATATGATCAAAGGATCAGTTTGTTTTGTGCTTCCATAATTCATAAGTAAAATCAATGCCAGAATATTGAAAACGGTAATTAAATTAGATCTTATTTAGGGCTTGTGATTTCCAAAATGGGAAATGCAAAATCCAGCCGTAAAAAGGGAATTTGACATATTTTGGAGCAATAAATCAAACGCCGGGCTGAACACAATTATTAAAAATCACTACAATTATTTTAGGAAACTGCTATGGTGCAGAAATTTTCATTTTTATTCATATTTTAGGAATAATTAGAGCCTTCATTTAATTACCACCAGTTTTTGTTTTTTGGTAATAAATTTGTATTTAGTCATAAATCCAGAAAACAAACGGCACACAGGACCTATTATTGTAAACATAATAGATTATATAGATTTAATAATTTATTAAGTTTAGTTATTAAATGTATTGCATTTGGTTAGTCATGCTTCTTGATTATTAAATTTTAAATAAAACATTCAAATGAAATCCAGAATTTGGGAAAAATAAATTTTTTATATGATCTTAAATTGTTAAACTATTATTAAATGTAAAAAAATTATAGTAATATTCCTAACATTAAATTTAGGCTTTCATTCACTCTAAAAAATGCTGGGTTAAAAACAACCCAAGTTGGGTTGAAAATGCACCAACCCAACAATTGGGTTGTTTTAACCCAACGGTTGAGTTGTTTTAACCCAATGGTTGAGTTGTTTTAACCCAGTGGTTGGGTTAAATGTTGCTTAAGACAACCCAATTGCTGGGTAAGAACAACTCAACCGTTGGGTTAAAACAACCCAATTGTTGGGTTGGTGCATTTTCAACCCAACTTGGGTTGTTTTTAACCCAGCATTTTTTAGAGTGTTTCATTGGCCAAAAATGTTTATTTCACAGAATTAACATTTTATTTTAAAATTAATATGTTGTTTTTATTAATTTAATTAATTA
Organism: Pseudorasbora parva; assembly: GCF_024679245.1. NCBI lineage: Eukaryota > Metazoa > Chordata > Actinopteri > Cypriniformes > Gobionidae > Pseudorasbora > Pseudorasbora parva. The sequence continues at coordinate 911,793 of NC_090190.1, read as the reverse complement.
GACATGCCTTTTCGATTACTTAAAGTTGAATTAAACCATTAAAATGATCTCCAGAAAACTTAAAACACACAATTTGGTAAAAATAAAACGGAATTAACAACAAAACTCGTTTATAAGGCCCTAAACATGTAATGAGATTGGTTAAAATTTTAATAAAGTGTTTGTGTTATGATCTCAATTAACTAGGCATGATTTTTGTTTATTAAAATGTAATTATTAAAAGATGTTAAATTATAATTTTATGCCTTCATTTGATTGCCAGAAAACTTTAAAATGCTGAGTTTCCCTATTCTTAGAAATGTATTTTTTTTTTATTAATAGTGTTGTTTTTACCATTAAAATAGAATTTCTGTTTAAGAAATAAAGGGAAACAAATCTTTAATAGGGCCATAAACATGTTTTATTTGTTAAACTTAATACATTTTTGTGAAGTTGTAGAAGTTTTATGCTTTTGTAATACTAAAATGTAATTTAACCATTAAAATAGTTTAAAAAAAATTAACTATCCAGAAATTAAAATGGAATTTGGGCAAGTAAAAAAAAATTATCTGGTATTTCATAGAGCCTTTATAATGTGACTGGTGTTGTTTACTATATTTGTAGTCTTCGTGGAACTGATTTGCTTACACTATAATATACTTTTATTTAAAAACAATAGTTTGATCACAGTATTCAGTGAATGCCCTTGCACTGATTTCTAGACCCCAAGTTGTTTGGGGTTCTTAGATCGCAATATAAGCAACTCTGTCCTTTTTGTTGATAGGCTACTTTACCCATAATGCATCTGCAAGCATTAGGATGGCCCTGGATAATGAGACTGAAGGCCGTCATGCTGTGTGTGAAGTGTAACAGCTGAGTAGCCTATATACTGAGTCCATAGGCGGGCCGAATGTGGGCCGGTTCATGTTCTCTTCTTGCTAACTGGAGCATGAGGGGCTCAGACAAACTATATCTTGGACAAAGAGGAGCGTCGTTTCATTGCCTTTCATCCCCCAGACACACTGCCATCTGAAAGGAGGAAGTGATGCTCATATAAGGTCTGGCCTTCCTGCTCAGCCTTGTCCAATAGGAAGAGCCCCTTTGAAACCTGGCCTGGTCTCTGTTTTAAAGGGATAGTTCACCCAAAAAAAGAAAACTGTCATCATTTACTCACCCTCATGTTGTTCCAAACCTGTAGGAGTTTCTGCTGAACACAAAATATATTTTAAAGAGTGTTTGTAACCAAACAACCATTCACTACCATAGTATTTTTATTAATGGTTGTTCTATCTACTTGGTTACAAACAGTTACGTCCCTCAGTTGTTTGTCTAGAGTTAAACGGGAGTGTAACATTATTTTATCAGCTGTGCTGGTATCTACACGAGGAAGGGCAATAAAGAGAGAAGACAAATCAGCTACCTTAACGGTGCGTTCACACTTGTCATGTTTGGTTGCATTAAAACGAACCCTGGTGCGATTGCTCGTTTAGTGCGGTTCATTTGAACACATGTGAACGCCGCCATCTGAACCCTGGAGCGCACCAAACCAGCGGACCGAGAGCGCTATAAAGACGCGTCTCGATCTGCTTCCAAACGGACTCTGGGGCGGTTCGACTGATATCTGAACGCAACACGGACCAAAGACACGTAGACGGACCAATAACAGGACGTGATGTCACAAGATGAGACGCATAGTCAGCTGATGTGACGACGCGGAGAGATCGGGGTATCAAACATGAGTAACGTTAACGTTAGACGGCAAACGTGGAGCAACGAGGAAGAGCCTCATCAATATTTGGTCAGACATGTTTCGAAAATGCTAGAATAAACGCACAAAAAGCAAACCTGGCTCTTCTCATCAGAGGACCTGTGCTGCCCATTAGTCGGTACAGACGACAGAACGGCCGTCTCTTTTCTGCACAACGGAGGAAATCCTGGAGCGGTTTTGAATGTTTTGAACATTTGATGAGCTCTTCATGAGTTCTCAGCGGGTAAATAATGCCGTATGTACACGCATACAATGATGGCGTTTAATCAGCACACAGCATTGCTTTGAATGTTCGGTAAGCAGCTCCTACGTCATATAAGCCGACCAATCAGGTTGTGAGCGTCTCCCTGAGCCTTTGGTTCGGCAACCTTAGGGTCGCTGTTATAAATGCCAGTGTGAACGCTAAGCGGACCAAGACTATATGTCTTGTTTTTGTTTTTTGGTCCGGACCAAACGAACCGAACTACAAGTGTGAACCCTTGAAAAGGTTTATTGCTCAGTGGAAAAATAAATGGATAAGGTGTCAAAATATTTACAATAATATTTACTAGGGATGCAGCAATACAGTTAGTCCTCGGTTCAGTACATACCTCGGTTTTTAACCACGGTTTTCGGTTCGGTTTTTGCTATTCTATTCTTAGGCCACAGGAACAGCAAGAAGTTAAGGAGAAAAAAAGACTATTTTTGATTGCAATACTCTTTCTTTGTTTTACTTACAATAATTGAAAAGCCTTACTTAAACTTAGAACTATTCTTTAAAAAAAATACACATTCCTAGTATATTGTATAATACAGAATACAAAGATTTACACTGGCAGCTCAGAGCTGTACAGTAGCATTTAAGTGTGAAATTGAATGAATAAATGTAAAAATAAACACTACACAGACTCAAGAGCAGTAATAGATTTTCTCTATCATTTGTTGTTGTATTAACATTAAAGGGATAGTTCACTCAAAAATGATCAAGAAATGAATACAGGTTTGGAACAAAATTAGAGTAAATAAGGACATCATTTTAGAGGTGAACTGTCCCTTTAAGGACGGCGCGTTCACTGTCAATTTAAGACCTGCGTGCATCTAATAGATGTGCCGATTTTACTTTCACTTTAGGCATAACTGACTCTGTTTCTGTAAGCCTTGTGTGTATTTGACAGTATTAGCACAGCCCAGTAATCACGTGTTTGACCGGCGTTATAGTGCGCATGTTAAAAACGAGGGATCGGCATTTTAAGCAAAAATGATAGTCGAGGATCGATGGGAATTATTGATAATCGGAACTCCTCCCCCGAATGCGCATTCATTAGGGAATAGGTTTTATTAACTCGAGCGATATAATTATTGTAACATGCTGAAACATTATTTGATGTTATTTGACATCGCCCCAAGTTACCGTAACCGGTGTATGCCACGCAAGTGTACAGTGTGTGTGAGCAACACTCGGGTGCGCGCTTGTTCAGGAAGAAAAGTAACCAGCGTGTGCGTTTTAGCTGATTATAGAGTCATTAGTTCAATAACGTAATGGTGTTGTTGAGGATTGACCTCAGATACGACCGAGAGAGAGCCAGTGTTGTTTTTTACATCCTCCCGTCCGATAATTCACACTGTTCCTATGTGTGCCACTAAAATAGGTCAGTTTTGTTTTTAATGATAAAGTAGTTATAATTTGTTTCGTTTCTTTATTAAATTAATTAGGAAAATGTTTGGAGCATTTTTTGTTTATTAAATTCAAGTTGTTTTTTTTAAAGTGCTGAGCAAGCGGCCCGCGGCAGACAGTGAGTTAACCGCATGTTTGATCAGTTTAGTCTCTCATATCAACACTTGACTTGTCTTGCAATGCCCCTCATACGATTGGGCTCTGCTCGCCGGCCTATACAATCTACAAATAAAACATATTACAAAAAACATGCAGGATGTCTTACCTTAAATTAATATAAATCCGATCCGCACATTTAACGAAGTTCACATCAATAGATATCTGATTGACGTGAACTTAAATGGTATATGGTGGAGAATTAGACTTTTTGTTATTACATTTTTAATGCTACTTTATAATAATTGTTGCCAAAATAATGACTAGTAAACCATGCAAACCGTGTAAAAACGAGAAGCTAAAGAAACAAACATCAAGACATCATACATAATGAGATATCAAAATTAGATGAGCAACACAAAAAAGCAAAAAAAGGTCATTGCATTTATTTTACATTTATTGTCAGTATTGGGCTCACAGATCACGCAGTAGATACTTTTACTCAAGTGTCAAGTTGCACATCATGCAGTAAATCCAATTTTTACGGCTGGATTTTGTTTCACGTTGCCACAGTAAGTATGATTGAGTTTACAGTTTTCAGTATTTTGGCGTAGATGTAGCTAGATTTACCCAGCATCTCTTTGTGTGGATCATGTGACCCTGCGGCGGACACACTCAGCCTTTTGTCTGATGGCTTGTGTGGGGCGTCCTGGAGGCGGGGCTGTAATGATGGCCTATTATTCTTCCTTATTCTGTTGGGCTTTTTTACCCCTTTGGTGGGTTAAAGGTCAAGGTGGCTGTCATGTTGCTTGTATCTGTGTCATTGTTCTCCGCTGTGGGTCATGTTATGCAGGGCTCGAAATTAAAGGGTTAGTTCACCCAAAAATTGTATTTCTTTTATTAATGACTCGCCCTAATGTCGTTTGACATCCGTAAGACCTCTGTTCTTCTTCACACACAGTTTGAACGGTTAGTTCACCCAAAAATGTAAATTATTTCATTAATTACTCGCCCTCATGTCACCTGTCAGACCTTCGTTCATCTTCAGAACACAGATGAAGATATTTTAGTGTAAAGCTGAGAAAGGCTTCAGATAGGCCTCCATTGGCATTCAGTCCATTCCCACTCACAAGACCCATAAAGGCCCTAAACACATCGACACACAGCCCATCTCACTACAGCGGCTGCACAATCACTTTACGAAGCGACGAGAACTAGTTTTTGTGCGCAAAAAATATCTAAATAATGACTTTGCCGAGTTATTGTCTTCCATGATGGTGTCTGACGTGAAATCACGCGGATAGCGGCGCTCCTTCTCTTCTGGGTCATGGTGGATAAAGTCGTTATTTTGTTTATAATGTTCGTTATTTACATATTTGAACACTTTTAAAAAGTGTAACACGTAACTTGATCAACACTGGCAATAAATATCGAGAGTTATGTACAAACACTTGTCTGTTCTGCGGAGCCGCATGCAAAGTTACAAAATTTGACATGCAAACCGCAAAGCGAAATGGGGTCTCGAGCACTCAGCGCTGACGTCATTTTTGCCACGCGCACCGTCGCACTCGTGCGGACGTGTCGAGTATAAACGAGGCTTAAAGCTACACTCATTTACTGACTTGTGAAAACTGGTTTAAAAAAAAAGCAATTTTTATTTTTTTTATTTTTACAGTAACGCAAATAGTTACTTTCCCTGGTAACGAGTTACTTTTATTGTAGAGTAATTCAGTTACTAACTTTTTGGAACAAGTAACTATAACTAATTACTTTTTTAAAGTTACGTTCCCAACACTGCTCATGACAACGTTAACAAGTTTGTGAATATTTTTAATAAAACCGAAGGAAAAAAGACTAAATTAGACAATACAGCTGAGCTGTGATCGAACATCTTAATTTTTTACTTGAGAAGAAAATAAATGGTGTTATTTTATTTAGAGGTAGGCTATTACTGAAGACTCACTGAATGAAAAACACCTCAAAAAATGTATTTTTACGCTTCCTGCAGATTACCATAGATATCAGAATTAGTGTCGGTAAAATCTGTATTTTATAAGAGCCTCGCCGTTTATCAAGAACGCTGCGCGGGTACCAAAGATCAGCCGTTAGATTTACACAAGACAAATCATATCTCGGAGACATCTGAGCCCACGGCTAGTCGTTGCGATGGTCAATGAACTCTTTCCCCGCCAGCGTTTAAAAAAAAACATTGCCAGCCACCGCCAGGGTTTTTGACAATTTTCACCAAAATTTAATAGCCCATAGAATATTTTGTTAAATGAATATCTGAGCATGCAATATATCAAAATAAAGAGCTGACCCTCTTCTTTTAAACAAAAAAAGTTTTATTCTAGCTTCATGTATTCCTTTTTTATCAACACTTGAATATGGGTAGGTTTCATAAAAAAAGCAACATTTTGAACAAAAAGCTGAGAAAATCAAATTTTTCTGAAAGACTGACTCCAGATCAGATTCAGAGCGAGGATCAAACACAGATGAGGAGATCGAGTCCATCTACACCCCTAATGCTTACACAGTCCTGGAGCTCGTCCTGGGTCCACATCTCATTCAGTAACATTAGGCAGTTTTGATTCATATGCTGTTTATTGATGATGATCAGGTTACTTTTAATATGCATATGATTACATGCGATCGCTCGTTTCACTGCGTCTTCCTCACGTGTGTTTTGATCAGGAGATTCAGGACTCATTCAGAAGATGCGCAATAGCGCCCCCTAGCGCCCGACAGATACCCAACCCTAGCGATGTTACCAGGTTTCATTGGCTGTGTTTGTGTGTTCCAGGCCCGCCTGCCCCCCCCTCCCTCTTCCAGCCTCCACGCCGGCCCGGATTGGGTACGGTAGGGAAGCCAATTCGCCTGCTGGCCAATCACTTCCAGGTGCAGATCCCCAAAATCGATGTCTATCATTATGACATCGACATCAAGCCTGAAAAGCGACCCCGCCGGGTCAACAGGTGAGGGCCTGCTCTTTACACTGCAAAAAATGCTCTTCTTACTCAGTATTTTTGTCTTGTTTCTAGTCAAAATATCTAAAATTCTTACATTAAGAAACATTAGACAAGTAAAAAATATTGTCTTGTTTTGGGAAGAAATAACTCGAATGAAGAGAGTTTTATCTTAAAATAAGATAAATAATGTGCCAGTGGGGTGAGAAAAATAATCTTGTTTTCTGTTTGAATTAAGATTATTTCATCACCCCATTGGCAGATTATTTATCTTATTTTAAGAAAAAACTCTCCTAAATTTGAGTAATTTTTCCCAAAACAAGACAATTACTTTTGCTTGTCTAATAAAAGTTTCTTAATGTATTTTTTTATTTTAAATTTTGACTAGAAACAAGACAAAAATACTAAGTAAGAAAAGCTTTTTTTGCAGTGTAGACATTTAGTTCACTTTTTACTTTATTTATAAATTTCAGGATTTATTCACACCAAGGTTTTTATGCTCACCATGGCTGTTTTTATCTAATATTTTACTTCAGTCTTCAGTGTCACATGATCCTTCTGAAATCATTGTAATATGAAGATTTGCTGCTAAATTATTATCTTATGTTGAAAAAGGTAGTTTTTAATGTTTCTTCTGCTCATTTATCAGATCAAAAATACAGTAAAATAGTGAGATATTTAAGTGTAAATCAGCTGTTCTCTGTGTGAATATGTTCAAAAAATGAATTTATTCCTGTTATCAAAGCTGAGTTATTTTTTATAAAATACAGTAAAAATAGTGAAATTATTTCAGTGTAAAACGGCTGTTTTCTGTATAAATATATTACATTTTATTCCTGTGATGAAAGCTGAATTTATTTTAGTAAAATGCAGTAAAAATAGTGTAATATTCCTCCAATGTATATCAGCTGTTTTCTATATGAATATATAAAAAAGTAATGTATTCCTGTGATCAAACCTGAATTTAATTTAGTAACATACAGTAAAAATAGTGCAATATTATTCCAGTGTCAATCCTCTGTTCTCTATGTGAATATATAGTAAAGTGTAATTTATTCCTCTGATCAAACCTGAATTTCCCTCATTTTTAGTTGTGTGTATTTAAGCTTGTGTTGTTTTATGGCACAGAGAGGTGGTGGATACGATGGTGAGACACTTCAAGATGCAGATTTTTGGGGATCGGCAGCCAGGTTACGATGGCAAAAGGAACATGTATACGGCGCATCCGCTGCCCATTGGGAGAGATCGGGTAATGATTGCTCCAGCAAATGTCTGATGCTGCATTCACACCAAACGCGAATACAGTGCCAAATTCGTGTCTACTTGGACGTGTGAACATTTTGAAAGCATTCGAGCGAATTAAGCAAATTGAATGCGTGAATAAATCAAGCATTTAAAGCGAAATAGACACGTGTTCAAGGTACCCCAATGACAGCTCGCTCTCGCTCCTGTATGTATATTTTAGGGTACAATAAAATGAAATATGTCTTAAAACACCACTCTGTCTCTTTTCATTTTCATTAAAAAATATATAGATTAAAGGGATACTTCACTGCTTTTTCATATTAAACTGTTATTGAGGTACGAGTTGACACCAACCTCTCTCGTCTCAGTGAACTTAGAAAAGCGCCACGTTTTATTTTGTCACCATACTAGGTCGTGCAACTATTGGTGTAACTGTATTTAAATAGGGAAACCGTGGAGGTGAAACATACTTTCAAAGCATAGCTATGGGTGCACACACTATTCCTAAGAACCGTCGTCTTCCATTTTGCTATAAACTGATCAGTGTTCAAAAAAAGTTGGGAAAATGTATATGACCCTATAAGAGAGATTAGTGATAGACCGTCTGCAACAACAACAACAACAAACCTTTTAGAGAAGAAAAAAATCCTCCACCGAAAAATAATATTCAAGTACAGTACAGATACTCAAAAAAAGTGTACAGTACTCGAGTAAATGTGCTTAGTTACTGTCCACCTCTGGTTGTTTATGCTCAAACAGCAACATTACACACTAGCTAAAGTAAGAACAGTTGTGTTTTACCACCCCTTTAAACTCTTTTTACCGTGCGGTGCAGGTGGATCTGGAGGTGACTCTGCCAGGCGAGGGGAAGGACCAGACCTTTAAGGTGTCTCTGCAATGGGTGTCTGTGGTGAGTCTGCAGATGCTCCTGGAGGCTCTTTCTGGTCACCTAAATGAGGTTCCGGAGGACTCAGTCCAGGCTCTGGATGTCATCACACGTCACCTGCCCTCCATGCGGTAAGCCTCACACATGGCAGGATGAATTAAGATAAAACCATAGACGTTTGCTAGAAGGATTGAGTGAACGATCTGTAAGCAACGTATCTACACAGGGCTCTACATAACGGCCATTTTGGGCGCATTTACACCTAAAAATTACTGCGTGCGACTGTGAAAAAATATTTTGGCGTGATATCCATGAATGGATGTGTAATACAATCGGAATAAAAACTACAACACGGAGTGAATCAACACTGAGAAACTGATAGGCTACGTTTCCTACTTCAATCAACTGCTTTTCATGCCTTCAGTCAGCAGAAGAAGTGCAAACACGTGTGCGACGGACTACACTTCAAACACACTTCAAACAACGATTGTTTACAAAGTGAAACGTGTGTGACGACGCAGCCATGTGCACTTTACCAGACGCCTCGCGCTGTTTATTTACAGCCAAATCAAAATGAACTGGAAATACCACATTTGGATTATCATAAACAAGCTCAGAAATTAGCGGATCAAACAATAATGTATTAATTATACATTTAAAAAGCCCTTGAGTTAATCTTTATCACTCATGCTGTTTAAAAAAATACTAAATGTATATAATGAGCAAGTATATCATGAAGATTTTTTCCAAACCGGGTTTTTGTCTTATTCTGAATCACTGTACACACAAAATAAGTTATTCCCGCTGCGGATTAGCACAATATCTGCGTGACTCGCCACAAACAGAGAGAAGTAGATCCGGCTGCAATGTTCTTCCGCGAGACGCATGCGGTTCTGTTTATGAAGCGCCTGGCGCCAAAAGTGACGGCTTGCTAAAGCTCAGAGTATTGGCATGATTGCATGTGTGATACTGATCTCGTACAAAAATCCAATAGACAAGTTGATATTGAGTAACAACGTTTTAGCCACAACACTGTCTATTTGTGAAAATCAAAGCCTCACCAGAACTGATTCGCATCTCCAAGCGATTCGATTCAAATGAATCTTGTGTTTTGAACTATTGACTGAATGACTTGCCGCCACCTACTGGCGGTTTTATTTTCATATTTATACTTTGCATTAAAGCCCTGCATTTATGCCCGAGCCCGACGGGCCCCGACTTTTTTACGCCCCTCGGGCCGGGCTTCGGGCCAATTTTCACGTCATACCTAAAACGCGGGCCGGGCTTCGGGCCTTTTTATAGGCTTCTCCTTCGTTTTATATTTATTTTATCAATTAAAAGGAACAATGAGTTCTGCGCTGGTGGAAACAACACGAGACCATAATAGCTAACGCGACTGTCAAGATGGCTCGCACAGTGTTCAGAGCATAGGTTCAGAGTCCGCGCCAGCAGCAGCGCGCGTTTCTTCAGCACGGAGACACACTGCAAGCGTGGTGTGAGCGTGGCGTTTCTGTTGCGTGTCATCCGCGGGGCGTCTGCTGCTATTAATGTACAGAGAAGCCCTATACTTCATGTTAAATATAAATATATTGCCTATTGATACAGCAAAGACAACTTCGGCAGTAGCCGGCCCATACCATATCCATAGTTTTGACGGCAAAAGAATAATTTGTTCTGTATTGAAAATGTCATTATGTGTCACAATGTGTTATGGGCTATATGTTGTAGTCAGATAGATATGATGGTGCTGCAACACGCATCGCCGCAAATGACTAATGCAAGCCAACGCAAATGGCCGTAAATGAAACTTAAAATAAGTCTAAGATAGTCAAAAACACCATCATCTTCAATAAAAATGAATGAGATGAATGAGATCATTATCTTACCAGTGCGTCGCGCTCTCTTATGTGGTATTTGAATCTGAAATAAGCTGCTGAATAAAATGCATCTTAATCTTTTGCTTCCGTTGCTGTAAACTCCGTTAAATGAGCATACCACGGGAATTGAAGATGGGATTCATATTCATTTGCGTAGGTGTAAGGTAGGCTATAAGACAACCTGCATGTGCTTTTTTTATTTTATTTGTTTAGCTCCGTTTGCGAGAGCCGCGAGCAGAATCAGCCTGCCTCAGCTCGTCAAAAATGCCTTTTAGGCTAGTTGGCGAAATTAACTAACATTGTGATGCTTGAAGTGTTTTATGGATTTTATTATAGGCAAGACAAGTCAAGAGTTGATTTGAGAGACTAAATTAATTAAATATGCGGTTAACTCACTGTCGGCCGCTGGCCGCTTTTGGTTGTCACTTAAAAAAATTAAAACTTTAATTTAACAAACAAAAAAATGCTCTAAACATTTTTCTAAATTAACTTAATAAAGGAACGAAACGAAAAATAACTACTTTGACATTAAAAACAAAACAGAACTATTTTAATGGCTGCAACAATGTAAAAAAACAAAAAACAAAAACAAACGGGCTCCAGTCGGACTCGGGCCGAGAATTTTGATAAGCTGTCGGACACGGGCCAGGCCAGGGCCTCAGCGTCTCGGGCCAGGGCCTCAGCGTCTCGGGCCAGGGCCTCAGCGTCTCGGGCCAGGGCCTCAGCGTCTCGGGCCAGGGCCTCAGCGTCTCGGGCCAGGGCCTCAGCGTCTCGGGCCAGGGCCTCAGCGTCTCGGGCCAGGGCCTCAGCGTCTCGGGCCAGGGCCTCAGCGTCTCGGGCCAGGGCCTCAGCGTCTCGGGCCAGGGCCTCAGCGTCTCGGGCCAGGGCCTCAGCGTCTCGGGCCAGGCTAGGGCCTCAGCGTCTCGGGCCAGGCTAGGGCCTCAGCGTCTCGGGCCAGGCTAGGGCCTCAGCGTCTCGGGCCAGGCTAGGGCCTCAGCGTCTCGGGCCAGGCTAGGGCCTCAGCGTCTCGGGCCAGGCTAGGGCCTCAGCGTCTCGGGCCAGGCTAGGGCCTCAGCGTCTCGGGCCAGGCTAGGGCCTCAGCGTCTCGGGCCAGGCTAGGGCCTCAGCGTCTCGGGCCAGGCTAGGGCCTCAGCGTCTCGGGCCAGGCTAGGGCCTCAGCGTCTCGGGCCAGGGCCTCAGCGTCTCGGGCCAGGCTAGGGCCTCAGCGTCTCGGGCCAGGGCCGGGCTAGGGCCTCAGCGTCTCGGGCCAGGGCCGGGCTAGGGCCTCAGCGTCTCGGGCCAGGGCCGGGCTAGGGCCTCAGCGTCTCGGGCCAGGGCCGGGCTAGGGCCTCAGCGTCTCGGGCCAGGGCCGGGCTAGGGCCTCAGCGTCTCGGGCCAGGGCCGGGCTAGGGCCTAGATTTGAGGCCCGTGCAGGGCTCTACTTTGCATTGGCTTTTTATTTAAAATATTAAACTTTTAAAGTTTAATTTGTACATATTTCTAATTGCAAAAACTTATATGTAAAACATTCATACAACATTAACCCATGCATTAATGCATTAAATGCATAGGTGTTTGATTGTATGAAGTCCAGTTCTGCTTTTTTTGTGTGTGTGTATTAGTGCTGTACTCTCAGAAGTTAATGATAATATTATGTCAGAATTATGTTGAATTTAAGAAATTGACAGATGATGCATAAATTTAATAAGATTAGAAAGCATTGCTCTTATAATGGTAAAAATGACCCTGGACATTAAAGGACAAATATTGTCCTGTAATGGGAAAGTTATAATTGGAATGTGTTTGATGGATTAGAATGTGCTCCTAAATTTTTGACTGTGCTCCTACATTTTTTAAATTAGGAGCACAAGTGCTCCTCAAGAAAAAAGTTAGCGTAGAGCCCTGCTACGGTTGTATTTTGTAATACAAAATAATATTACCCTTTGTTATTAGACACTTTAGTTTGGTATGGTTCTTGGTGTTTCCTATTGTTACTGTACTAGCATCTTGCGTCATCTAGACAATGCTGTCTCTCTAAGAAACAAAAGTCACCGTGGGTTTGGGTCTGCGCTGGAAATTTGGGGTACGCACTTTTGATAAATGAGGGCCATTGTGTTTGATCTTCGCCACAGGTACACTCCAGTAGGCCGGTCGTTTTTCTCGCCACCTGAGGGATATTATCATCCGCTGGGAGGAGGGAGGGAAGTTTGGTTCGGTTTTCATCAGTCTGTCCGGCCAGCCATGTGGAACATGATGCTCAATATAGATGGTATGTTTTATCTTCCGAAGTCTTCTGTGTTTTCTGTGTGGCCCGTTTTAAACTCTTCCTTCTTCCCCCACACACACACTCACACACTCCAGTGTCAGCTACAGCCTTCTACCGAGCCCAGCCCGTCATCGAGTTCATGTGTGAGGTTCTGGACATCCAAAATATCAACGAGCAGACCAAACCCCTCACGGATTCACAACGGGTCAAATTCACCAAGGAGATCCGAGGTGAGCAGTGTAAAGGTTCATCATGTATTGCTGGGAATGTGTTGTTCTTAGGGGTGTGACGAGATCTCATGCCACGAGATCTCGCGAGACTAAACTGTGACGAGGTTTCTCGTTGAGGTGAAAAGCTGTCTCGTCACACTGCAAATAAAATGCTTTTCTCACTTGTTTCTAGTCAAAATTTCTAAAAATTCTTACATTTAAGAAAGATTTAAAGGGTTATTTCACCCACAAATGAGATGTCTGTCATTAACTCCTCTCCCTAATGTCGCTCCACACCCGTAAGACCTCCGTTCATCTTCACACACAGTTTAAGATATTTTATATTTAGTCCGAGAGCGTATGCAAGTGTATGCACACTATACTGTCCATGTCCAGAAAGGGAATAAAAACATCATCACAGTAGTCCATATGAGACATCAGTGGGTTAATTAGAGTCTCTTGAAGCATCAGAAATACATTTGGGTCCAAAAATAACAAAAACTACGACTTTATTCAGCATTGGCTTCTCTTCCGCGTTTGTGTTCAATCCTCAAATAAAGATTCAAACGGTTATGAATCAGCGAATCGACTCATGATTCAGATCGGCAATGTCTCGTGATTTCAGCAGTTTGACATCTTTATCTGAGGATTGAACACAAACGCAGAAGAGAAGCCAATGCTGAATAAAGTCGTAGTTTTTGTTATTTTTGGACCCAAATGTATTTTGGATGCTTCAAGAGACTCTAATTAACCCACTGATGTCTCATATGGACTACTGTGATGATGTTTTTATTCCCTTTCTGGACATGGACAGTATAGTGTGCATACACTTGCATATGCTCTCTGACTAAATATAAAATATCTTAAACTGTGTGTGAAGATGAACGGAGGTCTCACGGGTGTGGAGCGGCATTAGGGAGAGGAGTTAATGACAGACATTTCATTTTTGGCTGAACTAACCCTTTAATAGACAAGTAAAAATTGTCTTGTTTTGAGTGAAAAATAACTCAAAAATTTTTTTGTTGAGTTTCTGCTTAAAATAAGCGAAATAATCTGCAAGTGGGGTAAGCTAAATAACCTTGTTTTTTAAGAATGTTTAGATGTTTGGATTAGAAACAAGACAAAAATACTAAGTAAGAAAAGCATTTTTTTGCAGTGCATATTCTCATGACCTAGTCGTGATAAGAGCGGCGAAGGATTCGTTGCGCAACAGAAGCGCCAGACTTATATTTTAATCCCTAATCACAGAGTATACGCATGATCGAGAAAGTAAACGGGAACGTGCATTCAAACGCAATTTATTTCAATAAGTTACCGCTGTTCGAGAGACCCCTGAGGCATGAGAATTTCTCCAAATATTAGAGCTATCTATTTGTAACCGTCTCTTAGATCTGTATGCTTGAAGACAAAATTGGTCTTTGATTATGGTTATTGTTTGCACTTAATATCTGTGATCAATTCATTGGAAGGAGTTCATTTAGGAGGTCAAATGAAGCGCCTCTTAGGTCTGAAGAGACAAACAAACAGGAAAGAATACAGTACTGTTGTCTTTTGCAATTATATGATACTTCATTTTAAGAAAGTAAAAAAATTGAATGAAATTCATTAGAAGAGGAGTAGATAAAGGGGTAGTTCACTTTAAAATGTTATTCTGTCATTTTAAAGTGAGCTACCGCTTTAAAACATTTTAAATGCACCTGCAAACTATTTTTAGTTTCTAGTATTTCTTAAAAATACTCTAAAGATCTCGTCTCGTTTTCGTGAACCCGATCTCGTGTCTCGTCTCGTGAGATAAGGGTCTCGTCACACCCCTAGTTCTTCTGTTCAGAAGTTTGGGGTTTGTAAGATTATTTTGAAAGATAATGTTTTTGAAGAGTCTCTTCTGTTCACCAAGGCTGCATTTATTTGATCAAAAATACAGTAATATTATGAAAGTACTTTCAATTGTAGAGCTGCACAATTACCAATTGTCTATTAAACCTTTGACAAGTACGATCACAGCGAACATTGGGATCTGAGTTGGCGCTGCCGCTGACCCAGAGAGAGCAGGTGTCATATATAGGTATGAAACCGCTTCACAAACAGCCTTTTCAAGCACACAGTATCATTATTTCTGTCTTACAAAGCATTAATAATAAAGCTTATAGTCTGGATATAAACACTGATGTCTACGGTAGAGATCAAAATAGAGTAAATCACCTTTTGAAAGACACTTAATGCTTCAATTAATGACTGTATCAATTACATTGTTACACCAGTAGATGAGACTGTTAAAAAATGGGAGTCATTGAATCATTCATTCAAGAGATTTGCTCAAAAACACTGATTACTCAGTAATGAAACAAGTGAATCATTCACTTGAGATTCATTTAAAAAACACTGATTCATCCAGTAATGAAACAAGTGAAGTCTTTATGAGTGAGTCATTGAATCATTCACTCGCGATTTGTTCAAAACACTGATTCATCCAATAATGAAATAAGTGAGTCATTGAATCCTACACTCAAAAGATTTTCTCAAAAACACTGATTCGTCAATTAATGAAACAAGTGAAGTCTTTTAGTGAGTCATTGAATCATTCACTCGAGATTTGTTCAAAAGCACTGATTCATCCAGTAATGAAACAAGTGAAGTCTCTGTGAGTCATTGAATCATTCACTCAATAGATTCGCTCAAAAACACTGATTCATCCAGTATTGAAACAAGTGAAGTCTTTATGAGTGAGTCATTGAATCATTCACTCGCGATTTGTTCAAAACACTGATTCATCCAATAATGAAATAAGTGAGTCATTGAATCATTCACTTGAGATTCATTTAAAAAACACTGATTCATCCAGTAATGAAACAAGTGAAGTCTTTATGAGTGAGTCATTGAATCATTCACTCGCGATTTGTTCAAAACACTGATTCATCCAATAATTAAATAAGTGAGTCATTGAATCATTCACTCGAGATTTGTTTAAAAACACTGATTCATCAGTAAGAAATAAGTGAGTCATTGAATCCTACACTCAAAAGATTTACTCAAAAACACTGATTCGTCAATTAATGAAACAAGTGAAGTCTTCATGAGTGAGTCATTGAATCATTCACTCGATTTGTTCAAAAGCACTGATTCATCCAGTAATGAAACAAGTGAAGTCTCTGTGAGTCATTGAATCATTCACTCAATAGATTCGCTCAAAAACACTGATTCATCCAGTATTGAAACAAGTGAAGTCTCTGTGAGTGATTCATTGAATCATTCCCTCAAGATTCAAACAAAAACACTGATTCATCCAGTAATGAAACGAGTCATTGAATCATTCACTCGAGATAATAAAAAAATCTCAATAATTCAATATTTTTTCAAATAGACTGAAGCAGTTATAACATTGTATCAGAACCTCTAGTACATTACACGTTATTTTCTGTTCAGAATCGTGGGAAAGTGAAACAAAAAAAATCATAATTCTTAATGAATCCAGAATTGTGCAGTTCTAATATATTGTAAAATGTAATTTATTCCTGTGCAAAGCTGATGTTGAAATGTAATGTTGTGCTGCTTTATATATATAATTATAATTTTTTCAAAATTTTTTCAGGCTTCTTTGACTAAATGTTCAAAAAACAGCATTTAAAAAAAAAAAAAAAAGTAATCTGTAACATTAATTTCTCTGCTGTCACTTTTGATCAATTTAATGCATCCTTGCTGATTAATTGTTTTCATAGAAATGCTGCTTGCATCAAGGGCCAACTCTGCTTCACTTCTGGCTGTGTTGATTTGCTGAGTGAATGTCATTGTGTGTTTAGGACTGAAAGTGGAGGTCACACACTGCGGTCAGATGAAGAGGAAGTACCGAGTGTGCAACGTCACACGCCGCCCAGCCAGCCATCAGACGTTAGTTTCCCAGCACATTTCATCAGAGTTTGTAAATGAATGTGTTATTATGACCCACCATTTGCCTCTCCTATGCAGGTTTCCATTGCAGCTTGAGAATGGGCAGGCCATGGAGTGCACCGTCGCCCAATATTTCAAGCAGAAGTACAGCCTGCAGCTCAAATACCCCCACCTGCCCTGTCTCCAGGTGGGGCAAGAACAGAAGCACACCTACCTGCCCCTGGAGGTGAGATCCATGCCCATACTCACTGCAAAGATGCTTCTCTTAATTAGTCATTTTCTCTTGTTTCTAGTCTAAATATCTCACAATTCTTCACTGCAAAAAATACTTAGCATTTTTGCCTTGGTTGGTTCTAGTACAAACATCAAAAAATTCTTAAAACAAGAAGTATTTACTAGACAAGCAAAAGTAATTGTCTTGTTTTGGGGAAAGAAACTCAAAATTAAGAGAGTTTTTGCTTAAAATAAGATAAATAATAAAAACATCATCACAGTAGTCCATATGAGACATCAGTGGGTTAATTAGAGTCTCTTGAAGCATCCGAAATACATTTGGGTCCAAAAATAACAAAAACTACGACTTTATTCAGCATTGGCTTCTCTTCCGCGTTTGTGTTCAATCCTCAGATAAAGATTCAAACGGTTATGAATCAACGAATCGATTCATGATTTGGATCGCCAATGTCACGTGATTTCTGCAGTTTGGCAGACGATCCGAATCATTGATCGATTCGCTGATTCATAACCGTTTGAATCTTTATTTGAGGATTGAACACAAACGCGGAAGAGAAGCCAATGCTGAATAAAGTCGTAGTTTTTGTTATTTTTGGACCCAAATGTATTTTGGATGCTTCGAGAGACTCTAATTAACCCACTGATGTCTCATATGGACTACTGTGATGATGTTTTTATTCCCTTTCTGGACATGGACAGTATAGTGTGCATACACTTGCATACGCTCTCGGACTAAATATAAAATATCTTAAACTGTGTGTGAAGATGAACGGAGGTCTTACAGGTGTGGAGCGACATTAGCAGGGTATCCGCGGGGTCTTGAAAAGTATTAAAAGGTGATAAATAAATTTTGGGAAAATTAAGACCCTTATAAAGTATTAAAAAGTCTTATCACGGCTTTATACAGTCTTACATTTTGAAAGTATTTTGTTCAAGCTTTGTTTAAAAGAGTTTGACTCCAAAAAGTATTTATGAATATATTTATTTGCATCCCCATAAGTATAAAAAAACAACGGGGCGCTCAGTCGGAGCGCGCACGCCAGGGATGGACATTAGCATCGCCACCAGCCAAATGCGGCTGATTTTGAGTTGTGGCGGGTAAACTCGCTTCACCTACCGAGCTGTTTCAACTCTTTGTAAACTTTGTTCAATGCATGCGAGTGCTGCCGTATGTGCGCATATGACCAGTCGTTTTCTCTGTCATTACTCGCGTGAAGACGCGCTGTGAGACTCGCGCGCGCTGAGAGAAGATCTGACGCTGTGCATCATCCGAGAGCGCGCAAATATTGAGTTCTCTTTCAAGTCTTGCGCTTAAACGGACAAACTCACACAAGAAGTATGTCAACATGTCCATCTTGATGAGTATCCTAGCAGACATAGTCTGAATATGCCTTAAGTGAACTGTATAGTATGCACAGTCGAGAAAGACGAGCATATCCCTGCCTCGGGTCTTAAAGGCGCAGTAGCCTTTACTGCTGCCTGAGTGATGTCCTTATATTTAGTTTGACATTAAACAATGCTCTTGATAGAATAGCTTTTGTAAGTTTGATAAGGATTAATCTTTCATTTAATCAGTTAAATATGCAGTTATTTTACATTTGATTACTTTATTCAGTTTCTGTACCTTTCTGCAGGCCAGTAGGCATGTGCATTGTTATTTAATGAACACATGAGTGAGGTCGAGTTAAACATTTTAGTTTGAATTTTATTTTTCGGCTTTCAGCTTTGGTTTCTTCTTTATTGGTTTCGGCCAAGAATTTTGATTTCGGTGCATCCTTACTGACAATGTTCTGCTCGGTATGTCGTTAACAATCTTCAAAAATGCCAGAATGAATGTTGTTTCATTGTTGGGACTAAAAACCATAAAACTGGAAACCATAAAAGACCAGGAATTATCCAAATGCCACATCCAGGTAAAAAAAGACTGCACAGAGCCCTATTTATTTACTGAAATGTCTATCAGTTCATGTTTTGTGTGTGTATAAGAGAGAAAGAGAAAATGTCAGTATTCCATTGAGACTTGAGCTTAAATAAACTGCTTAAGTATTTTAGAGCTTGTAGTATTAATTTTCACGTGCAGTTACACGTTGTCAGTTAAAAACAAAAAAGTGGCTGGTAAAAACATTGAGTGGTAGACTTTGAAAAAAGTTAATTTCCATCCCTGGCGAGCGCTGTCTACGGGTGACGTCATGTATTTTGCGAAATGCGCAGTTAGGTGATGTGTCGCCCTCCATACGTTGCGACACAGATATGCAATATAAACGATACAAAATTGGCCTACGATAGAGATTTTAAGTCTACATTCGACTACAACTGTTTATTAATGGTTTGTTGCCGATTAGAACTTGAAGTGCGATGAAGTCTTAAAATATTTTGAGAAGGTCTTTAAAAAGTCTTAAAAAGGTATTGAAATTAACTTCAGGATTCCTGCATATACCCTGATTAGGGAGAGGAGTTAATGACAGACATTTCATTTTTGGGTGAACTAACCCTTCTATATCGCACAACCCTAGCTTCCACATGTTTGGAAACGATTGTGATCTGACTCTACTCTTGTGTTCTTTGTGAAGGTTTGTAATATAGTGGCGGGACAGCGCTGTATAAAGAAGCTCACAGATAACCAAACCTCCACCATGATCAAAGCTACGGCCCGCTCCGCCCCAGACCGACAGGAAGAGATCAGCAGACTGGTGAGTGGACACACACTTCACTTTCATACGATCAAAGGATAAGTTAAATAATTGTTTTATGCTTTCATAAATTATAAGGAAAATAGATGCCAGAATATTGAAAATTAGATCTTATTGAGGGCTTATGATTTCCACAATGTGTTATTATTATATCCAAATGAAAGATGGTGCTGTAATATCTTGACCCATGATGCCGTTGCAGGTCAAAAGCAACAGTATGGTTGGCGGGCCTGACCCGTACCTGAAAGAATTTGGCATCGTGGTCCATAATGACATGACCGAGGTGACGGGCCGAGTCCTCCCAGCGCCCATGCTCCAGTATGGGGGCCGGGTGAGTACTGACACTGGGAGGGACTGTAGCAGGGTGAGTACTGGGAGCTGAGCTGTGTGTGTGTGTGTGTGTGTGTCTGTGTGTGCACTGCAAAAAATTTGCTTCTTATTTAGTAACTTTGTCTTGTTTCTAGTCTTAATATCTAGCAATTCTTAATTCAAGATGCATTTACTATATATATATATATAGATATAGATTCTGCAATAGGTTTTTTTTCCACAAACTATAAGACTTCTGAACTCAAATAACATTTTAACCTAGCTTGGATGGCAGCCGAGCTCAGCCCCGCCCACAACATTTGACCTCTGGTTCGGTCTGGACTTGATCCATAGAGGAGTAATTATAATACAGAAACTGACCAATGAGCTCATCAGGGCGGGCTTTAGCCGATGACGGACAGATGATCGACAGAAACTGACCAATGAGATCATCAGGGCGGGCTTTAGCCGATGACGGACAGATGATCAGCAGAAACTGACCAATGAGATCATCAGGGCGGGCTTTAGACGATGACGGACAGATGATCAACCGAAACTGACCAATGAGATCATCAGGGCGGGCTTTATCCGATGACAGACAGATGATCAACAGAAACTGACCAATGAGATCATCAGGGCGGGCTTTAGACGATGACGGACAGATGATCAACAGAAACTGAACAATGAGATCATCAGGGCGGGCTTTAGCCGATGATGGACAGATGATCAACAGAAACTGACCAATGAGATCATCAGGGCGGGCTTTAGCCGATGATGGACAGATGATCAACAGAAACTGACCAATGAGATCATCAGGGCGGGCTTTAGACGATGACGGACAGATGATCAACAGAAACTGACCAATGAGATCATCAGGGCGGGCTTTAGACGATGACGGACAGATGATCAACAGAAACTGACCAATGAGATCATCAGGGCGGGCTTTAGACGATGACGGACAGATGATCAACAGAAACTGACCAATGAGATCATCAGGGCGGGCTTTAGCCGATGATGGACAGATGATCAACAGAAACTGACCAATGAGATCATCAGGGCGGGCTTTAGACGATGACGGACAGATGATCAACAGAAACTGACCAATGAGATCATCAGGGCGGGCTTTAGACGATGACGGACAGATGATCAACAGAAACTGACCAATGAGATCATCAGGGCGGGCTTTAGCCGATGATGGACAGATGATCAACCGAAACTGACCAATGAGATCATCAGGGCGGGCTTTAGCCGATGACGGACAGATGATCAACAGAAACTGACCAATGAGATCATCAGGGCGGGCTTTAGACGATGACGGACAGATGATCAACAGAAACTGACCAATGAGATCATCAGGGCGGGCTTTAGCCGATGATGGACAGATGATCAACCGAAACTGACCAATGAGATCATCAGGGCGGGCTTTAGCCGATGATGGACAGATGATCAACAGAAACTGACCAATGAGATCATCAGGGCGGGCTTTAGACGATGACGGACAGATGATCAACAGAAACTGACCAATGAGATCATCAGGGCGGGCTTTAGACGATGACGGACAGATGATCAACAGAAACTGACCAATGAGATCATCAGGGCGGGCTTTAGACGATGACGGACAGATGATCAACAGAAACTGACCAATGAGATCATCAGGGCGGGCTTTAGACGATGACGGACAGATGATCAACAGAAACTGACCAATGAGATCATCAGGGCGGGCTTTAGCCGATGATGGACAGATGATCAACAGAAACTGACCAATGAGATCATCAGGGCGGGCTTTAGACGATGACGGACAGATGATCAACAGAAACTGACCAATGAGATCATCAGGGCGGGCTTTAGCCGATGACGGACAGATGATCAACAGAAACTGACCAATGAGATCATCAGGGCGGGCTTTAGCCGATGACGGACAGATGATCAACAGAAACTGACCAATGAGATCATCAGGGCGGGCTTTAGCCGATGACGGACAGATGATCAACAGAAACTGACCAATGAGATCATCAGGGCGGGCTTTAGCCGATGATGGACAGATGATCAACAGAAACTGACCAATGAGATCATCAGGGCGGGCTTTAGCCGATGACGGACAGATGATCAACAGAAACTGACCAATGAGATCATCAGGCCGGGCTTTAGCCGATGATGGACAGATGATCAACAGAAACTGACCAATGAGATCCTCAGGGCGGACTTTAGCCGATGATGGACAGATGATCAACAGAAACTGACCAATGAGATCATCAGGGCGGGCTTTAGCCGATGATGGACAGATGATCAACAGAAACTGACCAATGAGATCATCAGGGCGGGCTTTAGCCGATGACGGACAGATGATCAACAGAAACTGACCAATGAGGTCATCTCTCAGAAATGATGATCATGTTTGTAAGTTCTCTGTGTATCCTTAAATTATTGCATCTTGATTTAAGAATATTTTGATATTTAGACTGGAAACCAGAAAAAAAAAAACTAAATAAGGACATTTTTTGTTTTGTGTGTAGACTAACCAAAGCTATGAGGATCAGACTCCACTGGTGTGTGTGTGTGTGTGTGTGTGTGTGTGTGTGTGCGCGCGCACGCGAGCTGATGTACTGCTAAGATGTAATGCTAATGCAGTTCTCAGATGATAAGAAACTGAGATAATTGTGATCAATATTACTATAGACCTCATGCTTAAAGGATTATATCACTTCCAAATGAAAATGTCCTGATAGTTTCCTCATCCCAGATGCTCACGGTTTCTTTCTTTAGTGGAAAAGAAATGAAGTTTGTGTAGTAAATGTGTGCTGGTTTGTGTGGATCAGACTCTATTCCTCTGGATCATCAGAGTCTCTGAAGCTCTTCCTCATTGGTTTGGACCTTCAGCCGTTGGTTCCCATTGACGTCCATTATGAGGAAAAAAATCCTGGAATGTTTTCCTCAAAAAACTTCATTTCTTTTCCACTGAAGAAAGAAAGAACATGGGATGAGTAAACTATAAGGACATTTTCTTTCGGAAGTATAAGAGTAAAACTGCATAAACCTCTCATTGCACAAATAGACATCATTGTTTATCTGATTATTGGCTCTTTGATTATTAATTTAAAGGAGCCTCCCGGTAGCGTCTGATCCTCATCCCTGTGTAATAATAACCTCTTGAGGGATTTCTGTCTCTTTGCAAAAAACGTAAAGAGTAATCGTACGTAAAGAGATCTGCAGCATGCCTTTCTTTATTACTAGAGTTAATTTAATCACTGTCACTAACTTAATATAATAAATATAATACTGTGCGCTAAATGTGTGTGCCGTCAACCTTATCGCTGCAATTAATTTAATGATCTCAATTAAACATTGAGTTACTTTTATCACTGACATCTTGTGTGCTTGTTATAAATGCTTGACGTGTGCTTCAGTCTTCAGGGCTTTACTTGGTATATAATATAATATAATATATATAAATATAACTGGATTTATATCATGTTTTTTATTATAATATAAGCAAATAAATGTATTTAAATATATTAATTTTAATTATATAATATGAATCCAGTTATATTTGATTTTATATATTTTATGTTATAATCAAATAATTTATTTTAATTTATATTATTTTTAATTAAAATATTTTGTATTTGTTATAATAATTTCACTATGATGTATAATAATTTATTATATTTTATTATATGTATTCTAGTTATCTGTTTATAATTAAATAATTACTATTATTATTATAATTATTATTTATAATATTTAATAATTTATTATATATTATAATGATTTTAATACAAAATATATTTTTTTATTTGATTATAATTTATTTTTGACTATTTGATTATGTGGTCATAATACATAAAATATTTCATTATTATAATAATTATAATATTTCTAATTATGATTGATATTTTTGTATAATATATAACCATCAATTATTTTTATATTAATGTTTATAATAATAATTGAATTTGTATTGTAATATTTGATTTGTGTTTATAAAATGATTGAATTAATTGATTATATTTATATTTTTAGATTATATTTTAGATATTATTTTAGATTATATTTTCATTCTATTCATTTTATTCAATTTTTTATTGTAATATTTTATACTTTAATGTTATATTTTGTTATTATGTTTGCTTATATTTCCTGTAATTTAAACGTGATCTATTATTGTTACTGTTGATAGTTTTTTCATAAACCCTGAACACTGGAGCATTTCTTTACTCCTGTATTGACATTCATATGCATTTCCTAAATGAATGAATAAATGTGTTCTTGCATTAATAACTTGCTTTATGCTTGACCTTTACAGCTGATTTCTACTGCATTTCTAGACTAAATTCTTTAACTCTTTACATTATTAAAACATTCTGTGTGTAACCAATAAGGATGTTGGGAGTGGGTGTTTTCTGCAGACACAGGGCTCCAGACTAAGACCAAATGTGGCCGTTTTTAGCCTGCTGTGTGAATAAATGTTGTTCGAGGTCTCACTGGTGCCCAAATTCTGCAATTCCTGTTTCCTAGTAACACCACATGGGATTGTGGCAGAAATAGTCAAATTAAATCTTATAACATTATTCATCTCAGGGTTCAACCTTTTGAGAGTGGAACTCGAGCACTTTTCAACAGCTTCACACATTTTTGCTGCACTTCAAAACATCTAAATATTATCACATTTTAATGTTATTTTTAATGCAACGCTTTGTAAAACAAAAAATTTAAAGGTGTGGGCCACTTTGTTGCAAACAAGCGCTTTTATATTTATAAACATGTGAAATGCCCACTGTAACCAGTCGGGGGCAGCAGAGGAGCACTGACTGACTTATTAATCATTTCCACTCCGTAATATATGGACAAAAGTAGGAAGTCACAGTCTCATGAAAAACAAAAACTTTTCTTCAAATTGTTCACCCAAAAATGCAAATTCTGTCATTACTTGCCCTCATGTTGTTCCAAACCTGTATGAGTTTCTGCTGAACACAAAAGAAGATATTTTGAAGAATGTTTGTAACCAAGCAGAGAGAACAACCATTGACTATCATAGTATTTTTTTCCTAGCAGAAACTCATACAGGTTTGGAACAACATGAGGGTGAGTAAATGATAACAGAATTTAAAAAAAATTGGGTGAACTATCCCTTTAACACTTTTCAAAACAATAGTAATTTTATGATTAAATGAACTGATATATTTTCCTCCAGGGCCACCAAATCAGGCGTCACTGCTGTCTAATGTTGATCTGGAGCCCTGGTACAGTACTTTCTGCTGTTAGTCCAGGCCTGCAGAGATGGGCTTGATGGGTTTGGGGTCAGTGGAGGATGTTGGGTAGAGTGTGTCTGTTGACGAGGCCGAAGGGTTCACTAAGAGTGTAGGGACTCTCTCCTCAGAATAAGACGGTGGCCACACCCAACCAGGGCGTGTGGGACATGAGGGGGAAGCAGTTTTATGCGGGCATCGAGATCAAGGTGTGGGCCGTGGCCTGCTTCGCCCCGCAGAAACAGTGCCGAGAGGATCTGCTTAAGTAAGTCACTCTCAACTCTTTACTTTTGTTTTTTTATAAATGCAGCAAAAGTTAACTGGTAAGCAGGTAATCATATCATTTTGATAAAAACGTGCAATTGTGAGCTATAAAGTCGAAATAGGGAATAGCGAGAGCTGTAAAGTCGAAATAGGGAATAGCGAGAGCTGTAAAGTCGGAATAGGGAATAGCGAGAGCTATAAAGTCGAAATAGGGAATAGCAAGAGCTATAAAGTCGGAATAGGGAATAGCGAGAGCTATAAAGTCGGAATAGGGAATAGCGAGAGCTGTAATGTCGGAATAGGGAATAGCGAGAGCTGTAAAGTCGGAATAGGGAATAGCGAGAGCTATAAAGTCGGAATAGGGAATAGCGAGAGCTATAAAGTCGGAATAGGGAATAGCGAGAGCTATAAAGTCGGAATAGGGAATAGCGAGAGCTGTAATGTCGGAATAGGGAATAGCGAAAGCTGTAATGTCGGAATAGGGAATAGCGAGAGCTGTAAAGTCGGAATAGTGAGCTATAAAGTCGGAATAGGCAATAGCGAGAGCTGTAAAGTCGGAATAGTGAATAGCGAGAGCTGTAAAGTCGGAATAGGCAATAGCGAGAGCTATAAAGTCGGAATAGGCAATAGCGAGAGCTGTAAAGTCGGAATAGTGAATAGCGAGAGCTGTAAAGTCGGAATAGGCAATAGCGAGAGCTGTAAAGTCGGAATAATGAGCTATAAAGTCGGAATGGGGAATGGCGAGAGCTGTAAAGTCGGAATAGGGAATAGCGAGAGCTATAAAGTCGGAATAGGCAATAGCGAGAGCTGTAAAGTCGGAATAGTGAATAGCGAGAGCTGTAAAGTCGGAATAGGCAATAGCGAGAGCTGTAAAGTCGGAATAATGAGCTATAAAGTCGGAATGGGGAATGGCGAGAGCTGTAAAGTCGGAATAGTGAGCTATAAAGTCGGAATGGGGAATGGCGAGAGCTGTAAAGTCGGAATAATGAGCTATAAAGTCGGAATAGGGAATAGCGAGAGCTATAAAGTCGGAATAGGGAATGGCGAGAGCTGTAAAGTCGGAATAGGGAATAGCGAGAGCTGTAAAGTCGGAATAGGGAATAGCGAGAGCTGTAATGTCGGAATAGTGAGCTATAAAGTTGGAAAAGGGAATAGCGAGAGCTGCTAAGTCTGAATAGGGAATAGCGAGAGCTGTAAAGTCGGAATAGTGAGCTATAAAGTCGGAATAGGGAATAGCGAGAGCTATAAAGTCGGAAAAGGGAATAGCGAGAGCTGTAAAGTCGGAATAGGGAATAACGAGAGCTGTAAAGTTGGAATAGGGAATAGCGAGAGCTGTAAAGTTGGAATAGGGAATAGCGAGAGCTGTGTGTGGGCCGTGGCCTGCTTCGCCCCGCAGAAACAGTGCCGAGAGGATCTGCTCAAGTAAGTCGCTCTCAACTCTTTACTTTTGTTTTTTTTATAAATGCAGCAAAAGTTAACTGGTAAGCAGGTAATCATATCATTTTGATAAAATTGTGCAATTGTGAGCTATAAAGTCGGAATAGGGAATAGCGAGAGCTGTAAAGTCGGAATAGGGAATAGCGAGAGCTATAAAGTCGGAATAGGGAATAGCGAGAGCTATAAAGTCGGAATAGGGAATAGCGAGAGCTATAAAGTCGGAATAGGGAATAGCGAGAGCTATAAAGTCGGAATAGGGAATAGCGAGAGCTGTAATGTCGGAATAGGGAATAGCGAGAGCTGTAATGTCGGAATAGGGAATAGCGAAAGCTGTAATGTCGGAATAGGGAATGGCAAGAGCTATAAAGTCGGAATAGGGAATAGCGAGAGCTGTAATGTCGGAACAGTGAGCTATAAAGTCGGAATAGGGAATAGCGAGAGCTGTAAAGTCGGAATAGTGAGCTATAAAGTCGGAATAGGCAATAGCGAGAGCTGTAAAGTCGGAATAGGGAATAGCGAGAGCTGTAATGTCGGAACAGTGAGCTATAAAGTCGGAATAGGCAATAGCGAGAGCTGTAAAGTCGGAATAGGGAATAGCGAGAGCTGTAAAGTCGGAATGGGGAATGGCGAGAGCTATAAAGTCGGAATAGTGAGCTATAAAGTCGGAATAGGGAATAGCGAGAGCTATAAAGTCGGAATAGGGAATAGCGAGAGCTGTAAAGTCGGAATAGGGAATAGCGAGAGCTGTAAAGTCGGAATAGGGAATAGCGAGAGCTGTAAAGTCGGAATAGGGAATAGCGAGAGCTGTAAAGTCGGAATAGGGAATAGCGAGAGCTATAAAGTCGGAATAGTGAGCTATAAAGTCGGAATAGGGAATAGCGAGAGCTGTAAAGTCGGAATAGGGAATAGCGAGAGCTGTAAAGTCGGAATAGGGAATAGCGAGAGCTGTAAAGTCGGAATAGGGAATAGCGAGAGCTGTAAAGTCGGAATAGGGAATAGCGAGAGCTATAAAGTCGGAATAGTGAGCTATAAAGTCGGAATAGGGAATAGCGAGAGCTGTAAAGTCGGAATAGGGAATAGCGAGAGCTGTAAAGTCGGAATAGGGAATAGCGAGAGCTGTAAAGTCGGAATAGGGAATAGCGAGAGCTGTGAAGTCGGAATAGGGAATAGCGAGAGCTGTAAAGTCGGAATAGGGAATAGCGAGAGCTGTAAAGTCGGAATTGGGAATAGCGAGAGCTATAAAGTCGGAATTGGGAATAGCGAGAGCTGTAAAGTCGGAATAGGGAATAGCGAGAGCTGTAAAGTCGGAATAGGGAATAGCGAGAGCTGTAAAGTCGGAATAGGGAATGGCGAGAGCTGTAAAGTCGGAATAGGGAATGGCGAGAGCTGTAAAGTCGGAATAGGGAATAGCGAGAGCTATAAAGTCGGAATAGGGAATAGCGAGAGCTATAAAGTCGGAATAGGGAATAGCGAGAGCTATAAAGTCGAAATAGGGAATAGCGAGAGCTATAAAGTCGGAATAGGGAATAGCGAGAGCTATAAAGTCGGAATAGGGAATAGCGAGAGCTGTAAAGTCGGAATAGGGAATAGCGAGAGCTATAAAGTCGGAATAGGGAATAGCGAGAGCTATAAAGTCGGAATAGGGAATAGCGAGAGCTATAAAGTCGGAATAGGGAATGGCGAGAGCTGTAAAGTCGGAATAGGGAATAGCGAGAGCTGTAAAGTCGGAATAGGGAATAGCGAGAGCTGTAAAGTCGGAATAGGGAATAGCGAGAGCTGTAAAGTCGGAATAGGGAATAGCGAGAGCTATAAAGTCGGAATAGGGAATAGCGAGAGCTAACAAAGTTTCGAACCGTTATGAGTCAGTGAATCGATTCATAATTCGGATCGCCAAAGTCTCGTGATTTCAGCAGTTTGACTCGCAATCCGAATCATGAATCGATTCACTGATAATGGTTCAAAGTTTTATTTTGAAATCGGCCATCACTATATAAGTCGTTATTTAGTTTTTTTTGCGCACTAACTCTATTCTGGCCTCTTCATCAATGATTGTAGAGCCGCTGTAGTGAGATGGGCTTTGTAACGACGTCTTTAGTGCCTTTATGGGTCTTGAGAGAGGAAATGACATTGGTGTCAATGAAGGCCTTTCTGAGCCATCGGATTTCAACACTAATATCTTCATCTGTGTGTGAAGATGAACGGAGGTCTGACGGCTGGCCAACCACAGGAGGAATTAATGACAGAATTTACATTTTTTGGGGTGAACTAACCCTTTAAAGATTGTGCTCTGTGTGTTTCTAGGAGTTTCACTGACCAGCTGCGCAAGATCTCCAAAGATGCAGGAATGCCGATCCAAGGCCAGCCGTGCTTCTGCAAATATGCCCAGGGTGCCGACAGCGTGGAGCCCATGTTCAAGCATCTCAAAATGTCTTACGTGGGACTGCAGCTAATTGTGGTCATCCTGCCGGGAAAAACACCCGTCTATGGTAAAGGGATTGGACGCACAGATATATCAAGAGAGATGACGCTTCAATAGAATAGAAGCTTTATTGTCATTGCAGTACAATTAAATTAGTGTCCCATCTAATCAGTGCCAAGGAACTATTAAAAAACAAACTTACAAAAATTGTCAAGTCAACTTTATATTGCGCTTTTACAATGACGATTGTTTCAAAGCAGCTTCAAAGTGTTAAACAGGACAATATTGCAACAAAATTTGTTCGATCAATGATTCGGATCACTGATCGATTCACTTCTTCATGTACCATTTGAATCTTAATTTGAGGATTGAAAAATTGAATTGAAAAATTTGCCCATTGGCACCTGTCCATCATGGCCTCCTAATAATCCCATAAAATGATTGGTGTAATCACTCGGTCTCCTCTCCACCAATCAGCTGGTGTGTGGTGAGCGTTCTGGCGCAATATGGCTGCCGTCGCATCATCAGGTGGTGCTGCACATTGGTGGTGGCTGAGGAGATTCCCCCCTTCTATATGTAAAGAGCTTTGGGTGTCTAGAAAAGCGCTCTATAAATGTAAGGAATTATTATTATTATTATAAAGTAGAAGTAATCTTTTCAAACAAATATCTTGCTTACTAAGGAATAAACAATGTAAGTTAATGGGATCAAATGTTGAATGCCATAGGGTCAGCCATCGAACACTGAACTGGACTAGATCCAAAAAGCAACAGTATGAACACAAAGGGGTCTGAGACCACATTCCTACTAAAGTGGACCAAAAAGGATCTGAGTCCTCTTTCAGGGATAGGGACAGTGTGAACGTAAAGAGAACTGGGTCCTTTTTTACTTAGTTGACTTCTTGGTCCACTTAAAGGAGTCTGAGGGTGCGTTCACACTTGTCATGTTTGGTTGCATTAAAATGAACCCTGGTGCGATTGCTCGTTTAGTGCGGTTCATTTGAACACATGTGAACGCTGCCATCCGAACCCTGGAGCGGACCGAGAGCGCTATAAAGACGCGTCTCGATCTGCTTCCAAACGGACTCTGGTGCGGTTCGACTGATATATGAACGCAACACGGACCAAAGACACGTAGACGGACCAATAACAGGACGTGATGTCACAAGATGAGACGCATAGTCAGCTGATGTGACGACGCGGAGAGATCGGTGTATCAAACATGAGTAACGTTAACGTTAGAGGGCAAACATGGAGCAACGAGGAAGAGCCTCATCAATATTTGGTCCGACGAGCATGTTTCGAAAATGCTAGAAAAACTCACAAAAGCAAACCTGGTTCTTCTCATCAGAGGACCTGTGCTGCCCATTAGTCGGTACAGACGATAGAACGGCCGTCTCTTCTGCACAACGGAGGAAATCCTGGAGCGGTTTTGAATGTTTTGAACATTTTATGAGCTCTTCATGAGTTCTCAGCGGGTAAATAACGCCACATGTACACGCATACAATGATGGCGTTTAATCAGCACACAGCGTTGCTTTGAATGTTCGGTAAGCAGCTCCTGCGTCATATAAGCCGACCAATCAGGTTGTGAGTGTCTCCCTGAGCCTTTGGTTCGCTAACTTTAGGGTCGCTGTTATAAATGCCAGTGTGAACGCTAAGCGGACCAGGACTATATGTCTTGTTTTTGTTTTTTGGTCTGGACCAAACGAACCGAACTAACCGTTCGGTTCTCTAAAGAGGACCCAAGTGTGAAAGCAGCCTCAGACTCCTGTCTCGCCTCCCAGAAGGCAGGAGGCTAAAGCGTTCATGTCCGGTAATGTTGAATTGTCTTTTGCGTCTGCAGCGGAGGTGAAGCGTGTGGGAGATACTCTTCTGGGAATGGCCACTCAATGCGTGCAGGTGAAGAACGTGGTGAAAACGTCTCCTCAGACGCTGTCCAATCTCTGTCTGAAGATCAACGCCAAACTGGGAGGCATCAATAATGTGCTGGTGCCACATCAGAGGTGCGGCTATCTATAGTTCTTCACTGCAGTTTCTCTTTCTAGTCCAAATATCTAACGATTCTTAAATCAAGATGCATTTACTAGATCAGTAAAATGACAGAAGATATTTTTGCTTGTTTTCTGGTGAAAAATATTAAAATGAACTGAGTTTTTACTTAAAACAGGCAAAATGATCTGCCAATGGGGCGAGAAAAATAATCATGAAACTTTCGATCAGAAATCAGATTATTTTTCTCACCCCATTGGCAGATCATTTTGCCTGTTTTAAGTAAAAACTCAGTTCATTTTAATATTTTTCACCAGAAAACAAGCAAAAATATCTTCTGTCATTTTACTGATCTAGTAAATGCATCTTGATTTAGGAATTTTTTGATATTTGGACTGGCAACAAGGAAAAAATACTAAATAAGAAGAGCTTTTTTTGCCGTGTAGCTAATGCGCACTGGTATATAGTGAATGCACTGCAAAAAAGGCTTTTCTTACTTGGTATTTTTGTCTTGTTTCTAGTCAACATATAAAAATATTCTTACATTAAGAAACATTAACTAGACAAGTAAAAATGGTCTTGTTTTGGGAAGAAATAGCTCAAAATTAAGAGTTTTTGCTTTAAGCAAAATATTCTTTTTTTGTTTAGTTTTTTCCACACCCGTAAGACCTCCGTTCATCTTCACACACAGTTTAAGATATTTTATATTTAGTCCAAAGGCGTATGCAAGTGTATGCACACTATACTGTCCATGTCCAGAAAGATTCAAACGGTTATGAATCAGCGAATTGATCATTCGGATCGCCAATGTCACGTGATTTCCGCAGTTTGACACGCGATCCAAATCATGAATCGACTCATAACCGTTTGAATCTTTATTTGAGGTTTGAACACAAACGCAGAAGAGAAGCCAATGCTGAATAAAGTCGTAGTTTTTGTTATTTTTGGACCCAAATGTATTTTGGATGCTTCAAGAGACTCTAATTAACCCACTGATGTCTCATATGGACTACTGTGATGATGTTTTTATTCCCTTTCTGGACATGGACAGTATAGTGTGCATACACTTGCATACGCTCTCGGACTAAATATAAAATATCTTAAACTGTGTGTGAAGATGAACGGAGGTCTTACGGGTGTGGAACGACATTAGGCAGAGGAGTTAATTAGGAGTTAAAGTTTGGGGGACATCCCCAAAACAAAGGAAGTAATCTTTGTGTGTTTGCTCTCCGTCAGGCCCTCGGTGTTCCAGCAGCCGGTCATCTTTTTGGGGGCAGATGTCACTCATCCTCCTGCGGGCGATGGCAAAAAGCCGTCCATCGCGGCCGTGGTAGGAAGCATGGACGGCCATCCCAGCCGCTATTGTGCCACGGTGCGAGTCCAAACTTCACGCCAGGATTTGTCCCAAGAACAGCTGTTCAGCCAGGAGGTCATCCAGGACCTCACCAATATGGTGCGAGAACTGCTCATCCAGTTCTATAAGTCGACCCGGTTTAAGCCCACGCGCATCATCTACTACCGCGGAGGAGTTTCTGAGGGCCAGATGAAGCAGGTGAGGAGAAGTGTTAAAGGGTTAGTTCACCCCAAAAATGAGCCTGTGATGTTTATCTGCTGACCCCCAGAGCATCAACATGTAGGTGTGTTTGTTTCTTCAGTAGAACACAAATGAAGATTTTTATCTCCAACCGTTGCTGTGTGCCAGTCATATACTGTATTTTCCAGACTATAAGTTGCACTGTCATAGTTTTGGCTGGTCCTGCGACTTCATATATCAAATTTAATTCATACTGACTGACAAGAATAAACCAATAGCCGCGAGAGGGCGCTCTATGCTGCTCCTGTAGCCTACCCCTGAAAAACCCTTAACTGAAATATTAACTCATAGACAACAACTTAGTAAGACTGAACACAAACAAAATGCCCACATGAAGAAAATCTTATTCTGCAAATTACAAACTGCATGTAGTAAAATATGCATCCGAGAGCGATTCACACAGCGTTATAGTCCAGTGCGACTTGTATATGTTTTTTTCCTCTCCATGACGCATTTTTTGACTGATGCAACTTATAGTCCGGAAAATACGTTAATCATGTGAATGGGGAACAAGTCTATGAGAGCAAAACATACAAACAAAAAAAACATGCTTAGGCAACGTGCACACAAACCCTGCTGCTCCTGACGACACACTGATGACTTAAGACACGAACCGATCGGTTTCTGTGAGAAACACAACAGTATTTGTTATTTTTTTACCTCATATCCCGACGAGTCTCATCAAGTTTTCCCATCGTCTATTACTTCTGTCTGATGAGGTCAAACTGGCGCGATCATAGATATATACCATGTGTATTCCTCATTCAACCAATCCGTGCAGGCCCTAATGATGATCTAGATATATATATATTTATGATCGCGCCAGTTTGACCTCATCAGACAGAAGTAATAGACGATGGGAAAACTTGATGAGACTCGTCGTGATATGAGGTAAAAAAATAACAAATACTGTTGTGTTTCTCACAGAAACCGATCGGTTCGTGTCTTAACACATCAATGTGTCGTCAGGAGCAGCAGGGTTTTTGTGCACGTTGCTTAAGCATGTTTTTTTTTTTTTGTATGTTTTCCTCTCATAGACTTGTTCCCATTCACATGATTAGAAGACTGGCACACAGCAACGGTTGAGTTAAAAATCTTCATTTGTGTTCTCCTGAAGAAACACACACACCCATGATGCCCTGGGGGTCAGCAGATCAACATCACAGGCTCATTTTTGGGTGAACTATCCTTTTAAAGGGTTAGTGTATGGAAGCAAATAAGAGACATAATTCTTAGAAATTTAACAGCCACTGAATACTTAGTTTTGAAATATTTTATTTTGAAAAATATTTATCTAAATTTATTTGCTCTGAATTCACCCCTTTGAAATTATCGATGAATATTTTTCAATGCTCACAAATTAAAGATAAAAAAAAAAAAGATATTAGTGTTGAAATCCGATGGCTCAGAAAGGCCTTCATTGACACCAATGTCATTTCCTCTCTCAAGACCCATAAAGGCACTAAAGACGTCGTTACAAAGCCCATCTCACTACAGCGGCTCTACAATCATTGATGAAGAGGCCAGAATAGAGTTAGTGCGCAAAAAAAAATACAACAACTAAAACACAGTTTCGAACTGTTATGAATCAGTGAATCGATTCACTGATTCATAACGGTTCGAATCTTTGTTTTAAAGTCGGCCCATCACTATATAGCTTTTTTGTGCACAACAAACTATTCTCGTGGCTTCAAAACATGATTGTAGAGCCGCTTTGGGTGAACTAACCCTTTCAAAAATAACTTAATTTGGTTCTGAAGATGAACAATGGATGATATTTTTTAATAAATGACAGAATTTTTATTTTAGGTGTGTTGTCCCTTTAATTCAAACTCTGCATTAGGGATGTCAATTTTCACAAATTCCCATGATCGATCGTCGTTTAAATTAACGATCAATTAATCGATTAATCGTTAACCATAATACTGAAATATGCGTCTACAGCAGTGGCTTATAGCCGACAGCATGACAGGATGTGCAATGCTGCTCAAAACGCATGTTCTTCACCAAATGAATGAGAAGGATTTTTTTTTATCTGAACAAAGGGCTATGGGACTGTAAAATTAGTCGGTTATTTATAATTTAATTAAATGACTACATTTAATAACCAAATATAACCTGTAATACAACACGAACGCCGCCTCAGATCTGTAAATTCAGAATGTGTGGACGCACTTCCAAGAACAACACGCTGAAACGTCACCTAAACCCAATTAATTCAAAATGATTTATTAAAATATTGTTTTCATTAATGTTATGTAATGTGACAGTCCCAATCATAGTTATTATTAGTCGTGCGTTGCTGTTTGCACTGCGTGAGCTGAAGCCGATGCGCTGAATCAACACCGGTAGTTACACTGAAGCTCTGCTACCGCGTTATTTAACTCAACAAAAAGCTTCCTATATGAGATTAATCAGATTTATATAAAGTTAATCAAATTTTACAAATTATATATCTTCACAAAATGATGCGAATGCACAAGTGAACTTGAATTGAGTTGCTGATATTCATATTCAGAATGGGAGACGCGCTCGTCCTGGAACAACGCTCTGAACACGGCACCTAAACCCA
The DNA here is from genome assembly GCF_024679245.1 of Pseudorasbora parva. Taxonomy (NCBI): domain Eukaryota; kingdom Metazoa; phylum Chordata; class Actinopteri; order Cypriniformes; family Gobionidae; genus Pseudorasbora; species Pseudorasbora parva. Next base: position 876,209 of record NC_090190.1, on the reverse strand, counting down.
ATGACTTTACAACCATTTATTAAAACAGTGTTCTCATTTCTGTTATATAATATGACCGTCCCAATCATCGTTATTATGCATTGCTCTGTATGCGCTAAAGCCGAAGCACTGAATGAAAACCGCTAGCCATCACTGACTGAAGCCATTTGCTAGTGCGTTTTATTTCGCTGAAAGAAACGCATCCTATATGATTGATCACATAATATAACGTTACAAAATAAATGTAATATTACAAATTACTTCAGCACAATCTGATGCGAATGCACAAGTGCACTTGAACAAGTTAGATGCGCGAGTCAGAATGCGTGACATGTGCACGCGCTCTTCCTGGATCAACGCAATGAAACACACGGCAAATAAACCCAAATACTTAACAATCACAATGTTTTATTACAATAGTGTTCTCATTAATGTGGTGTAATATGACAGTCCCAATCATAGTCATTATTAGTTGTGCATTGCTGTTGGAGCTGAAGCTGATCACAGACTACCGCTCGCCTCTAACGTTAATTATTAACCAAATGCATCCTTATGAGATAAATCAGCTATAGGCCTGCACAAAAGAAACACAATATTACAACTTACATTTGCACAAAACAAAAGGCTGTGAATGCACATGCAAACTTGCAGTCATGATGAAGGAGTAACTCCAGCTGTAAAATGGTTCCAAACAGAACTCGGGCACGCTCGCTTCATTTTTCCTCCCGTTTCCTCACACACGCGCATGACCCTGCTTAATCGATGATCGATAAGTCTTATCGATCAAATGTCTTATCGACAATTAATCGATCATCGATTAATTGTTGACATCCCTACTCTGCATTGATGATATTTGAATGTAATTCATTCTTCTTTGGATCATCATTTCTTCGTTAATATTGTTAATTGTCTTCTGCAGGTGGCCTGGCCAGAGCTGATTGCCATCAGGAAAGCATGCATTAGCCTAGAAGAGGATTACAGACCAGGAATAACATACATCGTAGTACAGAAACGCCACCACACTCGACTCTTCTGCTCCGACAAAGCTGAAAGGGTGAGAAGAAACTTTACTCACTTCATCTGCTTGATAAACATTTCAAGGGTTAGTTCACCCAAAAATTAAAATGTGATGTTTATCTGCTGACCCCCAGTGCATCCAACATGTAGGTGTGTTTGTTTTATCCAGTAGAACAACTGTGTGTAGGTCATATCATGCATGTGAATGGGTAACAATTCTATGAGAGCAAAAGAAACATGCTTAGTCAACATGCACAAAGAGCCCTGTGGCTGATGACGACACACTGATAGCTTAAAGGGTTAGTTCAGCCAAAAATGAAATGTCTGTCAATAGCTCCTCTCCCTAATGTCGCTCCACACCCGTAAGACCTCCGTTCATCTTCACACACAGTTTAAGATATTTTATATTTAGTCCGAGAGCGTATGCAAGTGTATGCACACTATACTGTCCATGTCCAGAAAGGGAATAAAAACATCATCACAGTAGTCCATATGAGACATCAGTGGGTTAATTAGAGTCTCTTGAAGCATCCAAAATACATTTGGGTCCAAAAATAACCCAAAGTTTTGTAATATCGGATTTTCCGATAAATGGCGCCATCTTGTGGACATTTTCAGAATTGCATACAAGCGCGCCATTAAAGGACTTTGTCTGAAGGGAGATTATCAACAGCGGTGTTCAGAGGTAAAATAACCTGCATCCCTTAATTAATCAACTTTGTTTAACATAACAGTAATGCAAAATTGAGATGTTATGAGATGATGATATGTATAGTTATGTAGTTTAAACTTGACGGAGTCAGTCAGTCAAGGTAAACCGTCATGTCACAATAAAGATGTAACGTTAACTTCACATGAATGAAATAATACAGCCACGAATGAGAGCATGCTGGAAATAAAAGCGCCGAACTCATTTCTCTCTCTGTGTTTATTCTCAGTCGCGTTCAGCCGTTTTCTCACCGAGGTGTTGCTCCAGCATATCGGCTAGTCACCAAATGTAGACTGACTCGTTTAAAACTCCTTAAATTATATTAACGTCTGCTATATAACATTTATGTAATAAACATCTAATTAATTACAGCTCCGTGAAAATGAAGTATTATGCCTATTTAGCGAGACGTGCAAGTTAAACGCAGAGATGAAAACGGCGTCATCAGGATTTCATAGATATGCATAAACATTCATTTTGATACCGTACTAGATGAGATTAACTCTTAAGAAAAATAAACAAACCAGCGAATACCTCAGCTTTTACAACGTGCATATTCCAGAGAATAATCACTCTTTAGTCTATTAAACACATAAACCTTTTACAACTGTAGTTTATGCTTATATTCATGCTCATAGTTACGGGGAGTCGATAGACTCAACTCTCATTTATATTCTCCATTTGAAAACATTAGACTTTATAAGTGCATTTTACCTGTTGTTAAAATGGCTGTATTTATAAATAAAAAGGTAAAACAGCATTAATGTTAAAAAGACTGCACTGTATTAAAATAAAAAAAAATTACTATTTATTGATGTAAATGTCTTTTGTTCTGTATGTAAGGGAGTGAAACTGCAAACATTACAGTGTTTAAAAAGCTCAGTTCATTGCTGTAATTGTAAAAAACAGAAATAACACAATAAGTAAATATCAGTTCTATATATATATTGGTTATCGGCACATGCAAATAATCGGTATCAGTTATTAAAAAATCAATATCAGTCGATCACTACTGACGGCTGTCCAACCACATAAGGAATTAATGACACAATTTACATTTTTGGATGAACTAACCCTTTGTTTTTGAGTGACTGGTGTATATAAAGCATTGTCATGTCCGGATTAAATCAGGCATTCAAGTTTCTTTGCATTGCCTCAGGTGGGGAAGAGTGGCAATGTCCCAGCAGGCACCACAGTGGACAGCACCATCACACACCCCTCAGAGTTTGACTTCTACCTGTGCAGCCATGCTGGAATCCAGGTGAGTTTTGGCCCCGATGCTCATTTGTTAAATAGTATGTCCATTAGACTGAGTAAACCCAGCCTGATCTGCCGGTAATTCGGGGGGAGACAGAGCGTGTTTAGGCCACGCCCACAACGGGGGGGGGGGACGACAATCCAACGCTCTTCATTGACTTTGCATTGTGTGAAGCAGTCGCCTCGTCTTTTCTTACTTATAACAAGAAACAGAACAAACGTCTAAAAGCTGATATGTGACGAGGTGTGCAGCAAACAAGCTAAAAAAACACATAACTACGTTTTTATAAGCTGCCGATCCCAAAAAACGAGCGTTTAGGAGTCAAAAGTGGACACAAGACGTGAAGCTTCAGCAGGAAGAATGGGTCAATTTTGGGATCCTGACATTCAGTATGCCTACGTGTGCAGTAAACGTGTTGTCAAATATCCAAATGTCAGTTTTATATTTATTATACTGATTACTTTCCCCTCCAGTGGGCGCAGTTCTCACTGTAATATACCAAGTCGCGCTCTGACTCAGGTGCCTGTATCCACTTTTGTGTCTTTTAAACGTTCGGTTTTTGGCTCAACAGCTTATAAAAACTTCTGGCTTTTTGTTTCTGGGTTTTTTAGCTTGTTTGCTGCACATCTTATTACAAAAAAACAAACAATGTCTAAAAGCTGATGTGTGATAAGTCAGAAATGATTAGGAGGCGCTTCCCACAATAGAAATGCGGGAATGGAGACGGTTGGTTTGTTCCCCCCCGGTGGGCGTGGCTTCAGATTATGACACGTGTCGCTCTGTCTCTATTGGCGAGTTTACCACAATGACAGATAGAGAAGCAATGGGTCGATGCTCGTTTATCACGCCTCTTGTGGTCTGATTGGTTGAAGGACTGTCCAATTGTGTACAGAGTCATTTGAATAATGCCCGTTGATCACGCCTCTTGTGCAGTAGAAACTACAGAGCAGACTCTACAGACAATTGTTCAATTTTAAATTGAGCTTGTTCTGGTGATAGCCACACTGCAAAAAATGCTTTTCTTACTTAGTATTTTTGTCTCGTTTCTAGTCCAAACATCAAAACGTTCTTAAAACAAGAAGTATTTACTAGACAAGCAAAAGTAATTATCTTGTTTTGGGGAATAATAACTCAAAATTAAGAGTTTTTGCCTAAAATAAGATAAATAATCTGCCAGTGGGGTGAGAAAAATAGATTATTTATCTTATTTTAAGCAGAACTCTCTTAATTTTGAGATATTTTTCCCCCAAACACAACTAATAATTTGTACTTGTCTAGTAAATGTTTCTTGATGTAAGAATTTTTAGAAATTTTGACTAGAAACGACAAAAATACTGAGTAAGAAAAGCATTTTTTGCAGTGCATACAATATATTGATGGCTTTTCATGCATCTTCTCCTCCCGCAGGGCACCAGCCGTCCCTCTCACTATCACGTATTGTGGGATGATAACTGCTTCACCGCAGACGAGCTGCAGCTGCTGACCTACCAGCTCTGCCACACCTATGTACGCTGCACCCGCTCCGTCTCCATCCCCGCTCCAGCTTACTACGCCCGGCTCGTGGCCTTCCGCGCTCGCTACCACTTAGTGGACAAAGACCATGACAGGTACATCAGCACTAAAGCCGGACGCTCCTGTGGCGGGGAAGGAGTTCGGCCAAAAATGAAAATTATCCCATGATTTACTCGTCCTCGAGTCATCCTAGTGTGTGTGACATTCTGCTGTCAGACGAACACAGTTATATTAAAACATTTCCATTTTAAAATAATATAATCTATTATAAAAGTGCATCCATCCATCATAAAAGTGCATCTATCCGTCATAAAAGTGCATCTATCCGTCATAAAAGTGCATCTATCCGTCATAAAAGTGCATCTATCCGTCATAAAAGAGCATCCATCCGTCATAAAAGTGCATCTATCCGTCATAAAAGTGCATCTAGCCATCATAAAAGTGCATCCATCCGTCATGAAAGTGCATCCATCCGTCATAAAAGTGCATCCATGCATCCATCCGTCATAAAAGTGCATCCATCCGTCATAAAAGTGCATCCATCCGTCATAAAAGTGCATCTATCCGTCATAAAAGTGCATCTATCCGTCATAAAAGTGCATCCATCCGTCATAAAAGTGCATCCATCCGTCATAAAAGTGCATCCATCCGTCATAAAAGTGCATCCATCCATCATAAAAGTGCATCTATCCGTCATAAAAGTGCATCTATCCGTCATAAAAGTGCATCTATCCGTCATAAAAGTGCATCTATCCGTCATAAAAGTGCATCTAGCCATCATAAAAGTGCATCCATCCGTCATGAAAGTGCATCCATCCGTCATAAAAGTGCATCCATGCATCCATCCGTCATAAAAGTGCATCCATCCGTCATAAAAGTGCATCCATCCGTCATAAAAGTGCATCCATCCGTCATAAAAGTGCATCTATCCGTCATAAAAGTGCATCTATCCGTCATAAAAGAGCATCTATCCGTCATAAAAGTGCATCTAGCCATCGTAAAAGTGCATCCATCCGTCATAAAAGTGCATCTATCCGTCATAAAAGTGCATCCATCCGTCATAAAAGTGCATCCATGCATCCATCCGTCATAAAAGTGCATCCATCCGTCATAAAAGTGCATCCATCCGTCATAAAAGTGCATCCATCCGTCATAAGTGCATCCATCGGTCATAAAAGTGCATCTAGCCATCATAAAAGTGCATCCAGCCGTCATAAAAGTGCATCCAGCCGTCATAAAAGTGCATCTATCCGTCATAAAAGTGCATCCATCCGTCATAAAAGTGCATCCATCAGTCATAAAAGTGCATCCATCAGTCATAAAAGTGCATTCAGCCGTCATAAAAGTGCATCCATCCGTCATAAAAGTGCATCCATCCGTCATAAAAGTGCATCCATCCGTCATAAAAGTGCATCCATCCGTCATAAAAGTGCATCCATCCGTCATAAAAGTGCATCCATCCGTCATAAAAGTGCATCTATCCATCATAAAAGTGCATCTATCCGTCATAAAAGTGCATCCATCCATCATAAAAGTGCATCCATCCGTCATAAAAGTGCATCTATCATCATAAAAGTGCATCTATCCGTCATAAAAGTGCATCTGTCCATCATAAAAGTGCATCTATCATCATAAAAGTGCATCTGTCCATCATAAAACTGCATCTATCATCATAAGTGCATCTATCCGTCATAAAAGTGCATCTATCATCATAAAAGTGCATCCATGCATCCATCCGTCATAAAAGTGCATCCATGCATCCATCCGTCATAAAAGTGCATCTATCCGTCATAAAAGTGCATCTATCCATCATAAAAGTGCATCTATCCATCATAAAAGTGCATCTATCCATCATAAAAGTGCATCTGTCCATCATAAAAGTGCATCTATCCATCATAAAAGTGCATCTGTCCATCATAAAAGTGCATCTGTCCATCATAAAAGTGCATCTGTCCATCATAAAAGTGCATCTATCATAAGTGCATCTATCCGTCATAAAAGTGCATCTATCATCATAAAAGTGCATCTGTCCATCATAAAAGTGCATCTGTCCATCATAAAAGTGCATCTATCATAAGTGCATCCATCCGTCATAAAAGTGCATCCATGCATCCATCCGTCATAAAAGTGCATCCATCCGTCATAAAAGTGCATCAGTCCATCATAAAAGTGCATCTATCATCATGAAAGTGCATCTATCCGTCATAAAAGTGCATCTATCATCATAAAAGTGCATCTATCCGTCATAAAAGTGCATCTGTCCATCATAAAAGTGCATCTATTATCATAAAAGTGCATCTATCCGTCATAAAAGTGCATCTATCATCATAAGTGCATCTATCCGTCATAAAAGTGCATCTATCCGTCATAAAAGTGCATCTATCCGTCATAAAAGTGCATCTATCCGTCATAAAAGTGCATCTATCATCATAAAAGTGCATCTATCCGTCATAAAAGTGCATCTGTCCATCATAAAAGTGCATCTATCATCATGAAAGTGCATCTGTCCATCATAAAAGTGCATCTATCCGTCATAAAAGTGCATCTGTCCATCATAAAAGTGCATCTATCCGTCATAAAAGTGCATCTGTCCATCATAAAAGTGCATCTATCCTCATAAAAGTGCATCTGTCCATCATAAAAGTGCATCTATCATCATAAAAGTGCATCTGTCCATCATAAAAGTGCATCTATCCGTCATAAAAGTGCATCTATCCGTCATATAAGTGCATCCATCCGTCATATAAGTGCATCCATCCGTCATATAAGTGCATCCATCCGTCATAAAAGTGCAATCTATCCGTCATAAAAGTGCATCTGTCCATCATAAAAGTGCATCTATCATCATAAAAGCGCATCTATCCGTCATAAAAGTGCATCTATCCGTCATAAAAGTGCATCTGTCCATCATAAAAGTGCATCTATCATCATAAAAGCGCATCTATCCGTCATAAAAGTGCATCTATCCGTCATAAAAGTGCATCTATCCGTCATAAAAGTGCATCTATCCGTCATATAAGTGCATCCATCCGTCATATAAGTGCATCCATCCGTCATATAAGTGCATCCATCCGTCATAAAAGTGCAATCTATCCGTCATAAAAGTGCATCTATCGTCATAAAAGTGCATCTATCATCATAAAAGTGCATCTGTCCATCATAAAAGTGCATCTATCATCATAAAAGCGCATCTATCCGTCATAAAAGTGCATCTATCCGTCATAAAAGTGCATCTATCCGTCATATAAGTGCATCCATCCGTCATATAAGTGCATCCATCCGTCATAAAAGTGCAATCTATCCGTCATAAAAGTGCATCTATCGTCATAAAAGTGCATCTATCGTCATAAAAGTGCATCTATCCGTCATAAAAGTGCATCCATCCGTCATAAAATTGCATCTATCGTCATAAAATTGCATCTAGCCATCATAAAAGTGCATCCATCCGTCATAAAAGTGCATCCATCCGTCATAAAAGTGCATCCATGCATCCATCCGGCATAAAAGTGCATCTATCCGTCATAAAAGTGCATCCATCCGTCATAAAAGTGCATCCATGCATCCATCCGTCATAAAAGTGCATCTATCCGTCATAAAAGTGCATCTATCCGTCATAAAAGTGCATCCATCCGTCATAAAAGTGCATCTATCCGTCATAAAAGTGCATCTATCCGTCATAAAAGTGCATCTATCCGTCATAAAAGTGCATCCAGCCATCATAAAAGTGCATCCATCCATCATAAAAGTGCATCTATCCGTCATAAAAGTGCATCTAGCCGTCATAAAAGTGCATCTATCTGTCATAAAAGTGCATCCAGCCATCATAAAAGTGCATCCATCCATCATAAAAGTGCATCTATCCGTCATAAAAGTGCATCTAGCCATCATAAAAGTGCATCTATCCGTCATAAAAGTGCATCTATCCGTCATAAAAGTGCATCTATCCGTCATAAAAGTGCATCTAGCCGTCATAAAAGTGCATCTAGCCGTCATAAAAGTGCATCCAGCCGTCATAAAAGTGCATCCAGCCGTCATAAAAGTGCATCCATCCGTCATAAAAGTGCATCTATCCGTCATAAAAGTGCATCCATCCGTCATAAAAGTGCATCTATCCGTCATAAAAGTGCATCTAGCCGTCATAAAAGTGCATCCATGCATCCATCCGTCATAAAAGTGCATCCATCCGTCATAAAAGTGCATCCATGCATCCATCCGTCATAAAAGTGCATCCATCCGTCATAAAAGTGCATCTATCCGTCATAAAAGTGCATCCATCCGTCATAAAAGTGCATCCATGCATCCATCCGTCATAAAAGTGCATCCATCCGTCATAAAAGTGCATCTATCCGTCATAAAAGTGCATCCATCCGTCATAAAAGTGCATCCATGCATCCATCCATCATAAAAGTGCATCCATCCGTCATAAAAGTGCATCCATCCGTCATAAAAGTGCATCCATCCGTCATAAAAGTGCATCTATCCGTCATAAAAGTGCATCTAGCCGTCATAAAAGTGCATCCATGCATCCATCCGTCATAAAAGTGCATCCATCCGTCATAAAAGTGCATCCATGCATCCATCCGTCATAAAAGTGCATCCATGCATCCATCCGTCATAAAAGTGCATCCATCCGTCATAAAAGTGCATCCATGCATCTATCCGTCATAAAAGTGCATCCATCCGTCATAAAAGTGCATCCATGCATCCATCCGTCATAAAAGTGCATCCATCCGTCATAAAAGAGCATCTATCCGTCATAAAAGTGCATCTATCCATCATCGGCTCTAGTGGTTAATAAAGGCCTTCTGAAGTGAATTGATGGGTTTGTGTGAGGAAAAATATCCAAATTTAGCTAGTAAAATATCTAGCTTTTAGTGAAGCAGTTAAATATGGATTTTTTTCTACATATTTTTTAATATGACTGATGATTTGAGGGAGAGTAAATCATGGGGTCATTTTCATTTTTGGATTGAACTAACCCTTTAAGTGAGTACCTACAAACTCTTGATTTTGTTTTTGAGCTCTGCTATAATAGGTTTTCATGCACGAATGTTCAAAAAACAAATTTTTCCCATATTTGACCTAGTTGCAGCTCCTCTCTTCCCAGTCTGTCAGTAACGCTCTGGTGAGTTAACGCACTGCTTAACCGCATCGTTGTAGAAACTAACTAGCTAGTTCCCAAAACTGGTCACACCTCTGTCGTTTGAGGCAGGTTAGCTCGACAGAAGTCGCGTGCAGGTGTTTATTAATATTTCAATAGGATGATAGATATAGAACGTGCTGAATGTTAGCTTGCTTATTGTGCTCATGAGCATGATCTGTCCATTTTAACAAGAAACTGCTTCTAACCATAGCGACACCGCGACTGTTGTTGGCTCCATGGTTTCGGAAAATGCCAAAGCGTAACAACGGAACTTGCGACCATAGCTGGTTTTAAACCGCACCCCTGTTTAGTCCCTATCATTCTGAAAGCACACTATGCTCTGATTGGTCGGTGTTTGGGAAATGTTCCGCCCCTTACCATAACCCGCAGTTTCAACACACGACTAACTAACTCAGCCAGGCCCCGCCCCTTTATTCTGCACATTAATTATTATAATGAGGAATATTGTGACGTGTTTGTTCCCGGAAGAAAACTGGACTGAACTGGAGGCGTTTCGGCGGTCTCAACACATGACGAAGGCCCAATCCCAAATCTATTTTATACCCCTTTGAAACAAAGTGGCAATGCGTAGGGGTAAAACACACACACACACACACACACACACTGCCCCTAAACCTACCCATCACAGGAAACATCCTGTATGATTTATAAGCCTTTTGTAAAGTGGGGCCATGGGTAATGTCCTCATATTTCACCCTCTCCTGTAATACCTGTGTCATACCCATGGCATTATATACATTTGAGTCCTCATATGTCACAAAACACACACACACACACACACACACACACACACACACACACACACTGCCCCTATGGGTAATGTCCTCATATTTCACCCTCTCCTGTAATACCTGTGTCATACCCATGGCATTATACACATTTGAGTCCTCATATGTCACAAAAACATGCCCACACACACACACACACACACACACACACACACACACACACACACACACACACACACACACACTGCCCCTATGGGTAATGTCCTCATATTTCACCCTCTCCTGTAATACCTGTGTCATACCCATGGCATTATACACATTTGAGTCCTCATATGTCACAAAGACAAATGCGCGCCCTTCATGATGTCATACAGGGCTATACTCCGGAGTACAAAAATCATTCTGAAACTTGTTCTAATCCTGAAGGAGTGTATCTGGCACAGAAATCCAACTCATGTTTTGAACTGTTGTCCATGTTTATCATGAGAATCAACTCTTTAACAGTGTAAGCAAGCATGAAATGGCTTTAATGCTGTGTGTGTGTGTGTGTGTTCTGTGTGCAGTGCTGAAGGCAGTCACGTATCAGGACAGAGTAATGGCCGAGACCCTCAAGCCCTGGCCAAGGCGGTCCAGATTCATTATGATACCCAGCACACTATGTACTTCGCCTGACGTCAGCCAACAGGAGGCGCACTTCTACACTCCCTCTCTCTCTCTCTCTCTCTCTCTCTCTCTCTCTCTCTCTCTCTCTCTCTCTCTCTCTCTCTCTCTCTCTCTCTCTCTCTCTCTCTCTCTCTCTCTCTTTATCTCTCTATCTCTCTCTCTATTGCGGCCAAGCAGTTTTGAACCCAGGGGGCCATCTGTCAATCCAGCCGAAATCGGTCGGCCTCGGAAGAACCAACTTCTACCAGCAGTCCTGGCCTTCAATGCACAGAGAAGAAAAATCAATTTGAGCCATTTTTAACCTTTTTTTTCCCCTTTTTTTTTCCTTTTTCTTTCTTGTTTGGATTTTTGAATGTTTTTAATTTGTAATATACACTGAGTGTGAGCAAAACCTGCGCCATTGGTCAAGGCAGCTCTGGCTCTCTCAGCTAAGCTGGACTCTGTCTACTTTTACCTCAAGCCGCCATTGGCTGAATCTTGTCACATGTCTTTTTGGGGATTAGGGCGGGGCTTGCATGTCTTTGGGTGGGGTGGGGTGGGGGGGATCTTGTTTTGTCTCCTTTCTATGGTCGTATTTGGACTCTCCTCTCAGTCTTTTACAAACGAGGTGACCATTACCCGCTACCGTTTGGTGCGTACAGGTGTGTGTGTGTGTGTGTGTGTGTGTGTGTGTGTGTGTGTGAGTGAATGACTTCATGTCTCATGGCAGGCCACTGAATTGTAAAGGGAAATCTAGGAGCGAACTGCTGTAAATGCCTCGTTTTTTTTATATTAACACACACATAGATATATGGAAAGCAAATATATGAATATTCACAGCTCTATTGATCTAACAGGCTTTCATAAGCTGGTGGTTTTGTGTAGCAGTAGCATTACCCATGGGCGGACAGGATGGTTATTTTACAGGGTTGAACCATTGCACAGTTACAGACCGGCTAGGCTTGCAACATACAGCACTCTCCCTTCTTTTATGCATTTATACATAAGATTCAAATCAGATTTGTAAGAGTTTAATATAAATGTTTTTTTGTGGTAAACTTTAGATAATCGTCGTTCTTGTCGTTTGATCAGTAATTAGGAGGCATTGTGTTTTTTTATAAAGCTTCATTTCTTGTGGCAATGGTATTGAGGGCCCAAAATCGCTTTGGTTTGTCCTTTTTCATGTTCGAGATGATCAGTTAAAAGAACGTGAAGTTTTTAGGGAGGAGGGAATGTTCAGCAGTTATATGAATTTTACACTTAAAGTGTGTTTTACTTCTGTGTGTGTGTGTGAATCTGAATAGGTACGGAGGCTCGTTTCCGTCACTAAATAAAAAAATAAACAGAGTAATTTGCGACTTTTTATCTTAAAATCCAGACTTTTTTTCTCACAATTGTGAGTTTTAAAGTCACAATTCTGATATAAACTCCCAATTGCGTGATATAAAGTCACAATTATTTCTCAGTCAGAATTTTGACTTTATATCACGCAATTGCGCGTTTATATCTCAGAATTGTGAGTTTATAATTCGCAGTTGTGAGAGAGTCAGAATTTTGAGATAAGTCGCAATTCCTCTTATTTTTTATTAGTGGTGTAAACGTGCTCCCGCAGACAGGACCCGTGCATGAAGACACAGCGGTCGGAACAGTCTCCGGCGCTCACGCCTCGGCAGGGCTTCCGCTCTCCAGAAACCCTTTTGTAATAAACCGTCCGTAAAGCAGCAGGTTTGCTATGAATGAGTTTGAGCGCCAGCCTGTCGTTGGCGTGGACGCTGGCGCCGCCATCGGAGAATCACTGCAAAAAATGCTCTTCTTACTCAGTATTTTTGTCTTGTTTTTAGTTCAAACATCTAAAAATTCTTACATTAAGAAACATTTACTAGACAAGTAAAATTATTTTGGGAAGAAATAACTCAAAATGAAGAGAGTGTTTGCTTAAGATAAATAATCTGCCAATGGGGTGAGAAACATAATCTTAATTCAAACAGAAAACAAGATTATTTTTCTTATTTCAAGCATAAACTCTCTTCATTTTGAGTTATTTCTTCCCCAAAAAAATACAATAATTTTTACTTGTCTTGTAATTCTTCTTGTTTTAAGAATTTTTAGACGTTCGGACTCGAAACAAGACAAAAAAACTTAGTAAGAAGAGTTTTTTTGCAGTGAGCGGACAAGGGCGTCACATGCAATAAATCGGAATAGGCTATGGCTTCCACAGTTTGAATAGTGTGTGTCTGTGTCCTTTTTAGGCGGTTCGCTGAGTTGTTACATGAGCGTTTCTATCATGATATCATTGCAAAGCAATATAACCCAAAATCTAGATCAATTTAAACGCTGTAATCGTCGATGTGGCTGTTGGTTGGACTTTATTGCCGTTTGTTTGTGTACTTCTTTTGCTTGTATCAATCAGTGGGAATGTGCATATGGTGGACTAGCTCTTTAGGCTAATTGTGGAAAAATGTTCAAATTTAAACCGTGCTCGCCTGCATGCCAGAGTATTGTTATGAAATATTTATTACGGCGCGGATTCTTATGTTTTTTTTTCCAAGACCGTAGCGATGTTGTCCGGGATTTTAAAGGTTTTCTCCGTAACTCTGAGGGACAGATGTTGAAGGCGCGAGCATGCGGTCTTTGCGAGCTCCGACCCAAACGAGGTACTTTCTTCAATCACGGGCCGCTAAGACTAATTGTCTCGAGCTTTTGTTCCTATTTTGGTTTCCCGTCTGATTCCCTTTTTGCTCTCCAGCGCTGTGGCGCCGCCCTGGTGGCTCCTCCACACATGTGCAAGGATTACCTCTCTTAAAGGGACAGTTCATCCAGAAATGTAAATTGTGTGATTAATTCCTCCTGTGGTTGGCCAGCCGTCAGACCTCCGCTCATCTTCACACACAGATGAAGATATTAGTGTTGAAATCCGATGGCTCAGAAAGGCCTTCATTGACACCAATGTCATTTCCTCTCTCAAGACCCATAAAGGCACTAAAGACGTCGTTACAAAGCCCATCTCACTACAGCGGCTCTACAATCATTGATGAAGAGGCCAGAATAGAGTTAGTGCGCAAAAAACACTAAATAACGACTTATATAGTGATGGCCGATTTCAGAAACAAAGCTTCGAACCGTTATGAATCAGTGAATCGATTCATGATGCGAGTCGCCAAAGTCACGTGATTCGATTCACTGATCCTAATCATGAATCGATTCACTGACTCATAACGGTTCGAATCATGAATCGATTCACTGACTCATAACGGTTCGAATCATGAGTCGATTCACTGACTCATAACGGTTCGAATCATGAGTCGATTCACTGACTCATAACGGTTCGAAGCTTTGTTCTGAAATCGGCCATCACTATATAAGTCGTTATTTAGTGTTTTTTGCGCACTAACTCTCTTCTGGCCTCTTCATCAATGATTGTAGAGCCGCTGTAGTGAGATGGGCTTTGTAACGACGTCTTTAGTGCCTTTATGGGTCTTGAGAGAGGAAATGACATTGGTGTCAATGAAGGCCTTTCTGAGCCATCGGATTTCAACACTAATATCTTCATCTGTGTGTGAAGATGAGCGGAGGTCTGACGGCTGGCCAACCACAGGAGGAATTAATGACAGAGTTTACATTTATCGCTGAACTAACCCTTTAACCTCTCGTCTTGTTTTTAAGCCATTCTCTGCCCCGATTTAAAGAGAGCATGATTTTTTTTAAACTCCTATTTGATATATATGGCTTTGTTATTTGAATAACGTGTATTGTAATTTAATTTTTTGTTTCTCTTACTGGTGTGTAGCTTTTTTGTGCGGTTCTATTCTCGTGTTCTGAGCTGTGTGATTTGTGTCCGGTAGCAATAGTGGGCACTTGACCTTTGACCTGCTGGGAAACGCTGTAGTTTCTCCATCCGGTGCCCCGTCAGTTGCTGTATTGCTTTGTGACATTTAAAAAAATAAAATCTCCCCTCCTTTTTTTTTCTTCATTTTTTTTCTTTTTTTTTTTTTAGCCTGCAGGGAATATTTGTGTTATGTGCAAAGTAATAAATTGGTATTTTATGCCTATAACACACACACCTTTGTGTCCTGTCATTATTGAAGTGGACGATCCGATGTGTTGCTGATTAACCCTCTGGGGTTCTTCATTTATGGGTCACACTCAGGACCTTCGGGTCTAAAAGGACCCGGAGGTCGGGAATAAAAGAAAAAAAAAATTGAGTAAAATCAATGAAATATATTTTTGTTCAATAATATTTTTTCTTTTCTTTTTTGGTGTTTTGAGATAATTTTATGATTTATAAATAATATTTATGCAATAATTATGACCCATTTTTTCCCATTGAATATAATAGAATTTTATTTTATTTTTTTTTTCCTTTTTTTATTAAAGCTGTATTTCATTTTAGAGTCAAGCCTAGGCCTCATGAAAGCATTTTTTTTATTTGATTGGTGCCATCTGGTGGACACAGTGAGCATTTTTATCACGCAATAGCACATTTTTACCACTAGAGTGCATTACAGAACCTGTGTGTGTGTGTGTGTGTGAGTTTTTGTTTGTCTGTTTTGCACTCTTGATGTTTTAGAGATTCACCCCTTCACTGTTGAGTCCTTTTTTTCTGCATCCTGGCTGATTTGTAGATTATATGCACAAAAAACTCTGTATTTTCATATTTTTGCCAATTTCCCATTCATTTCCTATGGGGGTCTTTTTTGACCCGAAGGCCCCGAGTGTGACTATTTTTTTTACGACCACTTAGACTTTTCCAATCCTGTCCCCAATTTTTTTTTTTCTGTCCATATACCAAGTACCAATACCCTCACCAAGTTTCGTACCATTCAGATGAAGCTACGATTTTTAACATTTCTTTCAAAAAAAAATTCGGGTCAGAAATGACCGAAGAACCCCAGAGGGTTAAAGGCCGACTCCGGTGAGAAATGACCCTCGGGGTGATTAACAGATGGTCAGCGAGTAGATCGTTCTCTGGGATGCGTTTGTAAAGAGTTTGCATGTAGGGACCCTCATGATGCTGCCGTGTTAGTGTGAGGCTATTTTGAGCTGTTAGTGGTATTAACTAGCGGTTTAATTTCACTCACCCTGCCCCATAGACAAGCGTTATAAGCTAATCTGTTTTTAAAGATACAACTCTTTACATTCGATTTCCATGAAAACGCATCCCAGAGAACGATCTACTCGCTGACCATCTGTTAATCACCCCGAGGGGCATAATGTAGATGACCCTATAAGAGAGATTCCTGATAGACCGTCTGCAACAACAAAACACCTTTTAGAGAAGAAAAAAAATCATCCGCTGACTTTCAGAGCTGCGACAGAAACGACTTTCCACTTCGAGGACCTTGATAGAAATGTAGTGGAGTAAAAAGGACGGTATTTGTCTTTCAAATGTAGTCAAAATCATAAGTTTACAGAATAAATAATACTCCAGTAAAGCACAGATACTCAAAAAGTGAACTTCAGTACAGGACTCGAGTAAATGTGCTGAGTTACTTTCCAAAAAAGTACAATTCCTGAGAAAAACTACTCACTGTAACGAGAGCATTTGTAATTCGTTTCTTTACACCACTGTCATGGTTAGCTCGTAATAAAGTATAAGCTAAAATACACCTTTACCAGCTTTGGTCACCATTTATTTTCCCTGTAGAGCAGCTCGGACGTTCTGATCTTCTTTTGTGTGACCCCGAGGAAAGTAAGTCATAAAACTGAAATGAGGATTTGTGTTTTTGTTGTTTTTTCAATGTGATTGGAGGATTGCATTGTGTGTGGATCCTGATGCCTACAGATCAGCGGATTATATTACATTTCTTTATTCTAATTTCTTTTTCATTTCTTTTAAGCTGCATCTGTGTTTGAATGTTAAACCACAGTAGAGCTTCTCTGTGGGCCGTCACTCTTTTGTCTGCTTTTTTTGTTTTGTGCCCCCCCCCCCATTTCCTGTCCTGTTGCCATGACAACTGTTGCCAAGGAGAGCCAAGAAAGGAAACTTAAACCAGGGATCGTGTAGCCATAATATTTAATTCATCACCAAATGGAGCAGGACAAAACAAGGGCACCTGACAGCATTTGGATCTAATAATCAGGTCGGGTTTTCAAACTTTATGATGCCAAGGAATCCCCAAATATGATAAACCTTTTATGGGACGCCCTTCTTAAAATCCATCTATATGCGACCCTGGACCACAAAACCAGTCATACAGGTCACTTTTATTAATTTATCATTTATCATTTTTACCCACACAAATGTATTGTTGACTATGTCCATCATGGCTGGTTTTGTGGTCCAGTGTCACATATTTTTATGTATGAAAAACATTTAAACTGTTGATAAATAGTAAGTGTGACATTATAAATACAACATACTGTTTCCAAACTAAAATTGACTATAATTAATGTTGGATGTACACTATAAAAAATTATTTAAACAAAAAGTGACCTGGTTGCCTTAAAATTTTGAGTTCATTGAAATTACAATTTTGAGTTAATACAATGAATATTTTTTTGAGATTCGACAACCTTTGTTAAAATATTATTAAAAGATTTTGTAAGCATTTTGGGTAATTGTGTGTGTTTTATTTCTGATGACGCAGTGAAACATGACACTGTGCTATTTTCATGATTTATCACATTTGTTATGTGGTTCAGATACAATAATATTTTGACTTTCTATTTATTAAACAAATTTTCTTCATTGTATCAACTCACATTTTTAATTTCAACCAGGTTACTTATTTTTTTAAGTTAAACCAAAAAAAAAAACAATTTTTTTTACAGTATATAAACCTGAATAACATTTTCCATTAAAAATTATTTGTGTAACTTTCACAATAATTGTATGTAAGCAGCGTATGCACTGCGTTAAGAACCCGAGTGAGCGAGATAAAGGGGACTAGAGTGAGAAAACGTCTTACATTACATTAGAATGAACAGTAGACTTTAACCGTTTGCTTTGTCTTTTTAGTCCCGGAAATTGTCGAGGGACCTCTTAGAACCTTCTTGAGGACCCCTGGAGGTCCCCGGACCCCAGTTTGAACACCCCTGTGTTAGTGTATATAATCATTTTAAAATGAAAACTGGTTTTGATGGAAATATAGTAAGTTTGAGTCTGTGGAAATCTGTGGAGTGAGAATGGGTTTAACAAGAAGGTTCCTGAGTATAAATCAGGGAATAGTGATTAAAATGGATGATATGAACGTGTTTGAGAAAGAAATGGAGGAGAGGTGATCTAATAAAGATGGTTCATGTATGTGGGCTGTAAACTGAAGGATGGTTTATTTTTATATCAGACCATTATTGTGGATCTGACCATTTCATTATATCATTATTTTTTAATGATCTTAACAACTGTTTTAACTATGCTTGTTTTTTAGTTTTTTTTATTCGTACACATGGTATTATTTTTTCTCGTGCATTTGTTACCACTATTTTAATTTATTTCTATGTAAAGCACTTTGAATTGCCGTTGGGTATGAAATGTGCTTTATAAATAAACTTGCCTTGCCTAAAATGCAAAAACAACAGCACTATCAGTCACCGTGAGCTTATCGGATCATTTGTTCCATTGTGTAAAATATCCTTAAAACTTCACAGCCGTTTAAATTCACACTTTAATGTGGTTATACACGGCAATAAATGCTCTTCTTATTTAGTATTTCTTTCTTGTTTCCTGTCTAAATATCTAAATCAAGATGCATTTACTATCAGTAAAATAACATAAGATATTTATTCTTGTTTTCTGGGTAAAAATATCAAAATGAAGAGAGTTTTTGCTTAAAACAGGCAAAATGATCTGCCAATGGGGTGAGAAAAATAATCTTGTTTCTTGTTTCCGTCTCAATCAGAAATAAGATTATTTCTCTCACCCCATTGGCAGATCATTTTGCCTGTTTTAAGCAGAAACTCTCTTCATTTTGATATTATTTTCAACAAAACAAGAAAAAATATCTTATGTCGTTTTACTGATCTTGTAAATGCATCTTGATTTAAGAAATGTTAGATATTTAGACTAGAAACAAGACACAATTACTAAGTAAGAAGAGCATTTTTCGCCGTGTACGGAGTGTTTTCCAGAGAAATGGACAGTTGAGGATTTTACAGAAATGCCCACAAAACCAAACAGGCCCTCGATTTCTGTGTTCCTCTGTCTCGAGCCCTCTTTTTCCAGCGGCCCTTTCAAAAAGCCTTGAGCATATTGTTGATTGTCTTTGTGTTAATTGATTCGCTCGCCCTCCCTCCCTCCCTCGCTTCTCTCGCTCCATCTGCCTTTATATCCCTCCATCCGCTGCTTTCCTTTCAGGATGTGTTTCAAAACTGGCCCACTTGAATCACCTGTAAGGCTTATCAGGCCGGCCAATAGGCGATCCCCGCTTTGACCGCAGCCAACCAACCTGTGAAGGTTTTGTTGCAGGGAGGGATGCTTTTGTTGTCTAAAGTGGCCTGAAGCTCAGCACCCATTTTGTTTCTGCTCTCGAAAAGATTGTCTAATGTAAAGATCTCTCCTTAATGGCTGCTCTCCTCACAGGTTTCTTTTTCATCCAAATTAAACCGTTGGATAATTGACGGGAGGACTTCATTCAGACTCTAGGTTGTGTTTGACGTTGATGGTCCTTGGAAGTAATGCATCTTTGACAGCCAATGTATCCACGTCACGGTGTCAAATTCAATCAGCTTGACCTGTTAGGGTAAGACAACACCGGACAGGGTGTTTCTTTACCAAAAAGACTACAGTGGATGCCAGGCCAACTTCTTACCCTTCGGACGCAACTCTCATTGAAGTTCAGTCAGTCCCATGTGTGCGAGATGAGACGAGAGGCAGCAGTGCTCTGAGTTCTTCAATTATTCATCACCTCAAAAGAAAAGACCGGGCGAAAGTGAGCACCACTGTCTGAGAGACCGAAAGACGGACTAGAATGCAGCTGAACTAAACTAACTCTGAGAAATTTGGGGCTGACGGAAACGGATTGGCAAACGTGAGCAAAAGACGGCGTTTGAAAGACAAAACCAAGAGGAACTTTCTTGAAGAACTAAACAAAACTAATTGCTCAGGATTGGCAAACGTGACCAAAAGATTGCACTAGAATGCAGCTTAAAGAAATCTGAGATGACTGAACATTTTAAAGAGAACTGAGCGACGTTTCTTAACGAGGATTGGCAAATGTGACCCAAAGACGGAATAAAAACAAATTTTGCTCTGAGAAATTTGAGACGAAACTGGCTAGGAATTGTCAAGGAGGACTGAGCGACGCTTCTTGACGAGGATTGGCAAATGTGACCCAAAGACGGACTAAAACCACATTTTGAATTGAGAAATTTGAGACAAAACTGGCAAAGAACTCTTCTTGCTGAGGATTGGCAAACGCAACAAGACCAGAAAATAGGTAACATTTTGCATTGAGAAGTTTGAGACAAAACTGGCAAGGAACCTTCTAGAAGGACTTAGCGGCACTTCTTGCTCAGGATTGGCAAATGTGACCCACAGACGGACTAAAACCAAATTTTGCTCTGAGAAATTTGAGACGAAACTGGTTAGGAACCTTCAATGAGGAATGAGCGATGCTTCTTGACGAGGATTGGCAAATGTGACGAAGCCAAAAAATAGACAATACTGCAACTGAACACAATTTTGCATTGAGAAGTTTGAGACAAAACTTGCAAGGAACTTGAGGAAATCTGACCTACACTTATTGCTGAGGATCGGTAAAAGTGATCCAAATACGGACTAAAACAAAATTGGGAACTGAGAAATTTGAGACAAAACTGGCAAAGAACTTTTGAGGGGGACAGAGTGACTCTTCTACCTGAGGATTGGCAAAAGTGACCTAAAGAACGACTAGAATGCAGTCAAAAAAATGTGCATTGAGAAGTTCTTGCATTGACCTTATATAGAAGGATTCAGAGTGACACTTCTTGCTGAGGATTGGCAAAGTGACCCAAAAACGTAATAAAACCAACTTGTGAAAATTTGAGACAACACTTGCTAGGAACCTTCAAGGAGGACTGAGCGACTCATCCCGCTGAGCATCGGCAAACGCAACAAACCCAGAAAATAGACACGAATGCAGCTGAACAACATTTGGCATTGAGAAGTTCTTGCTTTGACCTTTTAGAAGATACAAAGCAACACTTCTTGCTGAGGATTGGCAAAAGTGACACAAAGAGGGACTAAAACAAAATTTTGAGAAATTTGAGACAAAACGGACTAGGAACCTTAAAGGAGGACTGAGCGACTCTTCCTGCTGAGGATCGGCAAAGGTAACCCAAAGGCGGACTAAAACCACATTTTACTCTTGAGAAATTTGAGGCAAAATTGGCAAGGAACTTTTGAACTACGCTTATTGCTGAGGATTGGCAAAAGAAACCTAAAGATGGACTAAAACCAAATTTTAGACACTTGCTAGGAACATTAAAGGAGGACTGAGCGACTCCTCCCGCTGAGGTTCGGCAAAAGTGACCCAAAGACGGACCAAAACCAAATTTTGAGAAATTTGAGATGACATTGGCAAGGAACTTTTGAGGAGATCTAAACTACGCTTATTACAGAGGATTGGCAAAAGTGACCCTAAGACGGACTAAAACCAAATTTTACTCAGAGAAATTTAAAACGACACTTGCTAGGAACCTTAAAGGAGGACTGAGCGATGCTTCTTGCTTAGGATTGGCAAAAGTGACCCAAACACGAACAAATAAAAATTAATTTGGAGAAATTTGAGACAAATCTGGCAAGGAATCTTCTGGAAGGATTCAGAACGACACTTCTTGCTGAGCATCGGCAAAAGTGGCCCAAAGACGGACTAAAACTAAATTATGAGGATTTTGAGACGACATTGGCAAGGAACTTTTGAGGAGATCTGAACCACGCTTATTGCTGAGGATTGGCTAAAGTCACCCAAACACGGACTAAAACCAAATTTTGATCTGAGAAATTAGAGACGACACTTGCTAGGAACCTTAAAGGAGGACTGAGCGACGTTTCCCGCTGAGGATCGGCAAAAGCGCCGACCTCTTTGCCAAGGAAGGCCGAGGCAATTACCCATAGTCGTAGCTCCTGCAAGCGTAAAGGTGTCGTCGCGGTTGTGGCCCGAGGAGTCGTGGTACTCAGAGGGTGGAGAGATGGTGAATACGGGCATGCAGTTGATCAGCTTCACCTGCGCTGTAACCGGATGGGTGATGGCTATAGCGGTGACGGCGCTTCCACAATGGAAGGTTACGGCCTTTATCGGCAGCAACATCCTAACCTCGGAGATCGTTTGGCAGGGAATCTGGATGAACTGCATTTACCAAACCACTGGGCATATGCAATGCAAAACCTACGACTCCATGCTGGCTCTGCCGCCTGATATCCAAGCGGCTCGGGCGTTGATGTGCATTGCCATATTTTTGGGCTGGTTGTCCTGCACCGTATCTTGCTGTGGAATGAAATGCACCACCTGCGCAGGGGACGATCGCCATGCCAAAGCTGGCATAGCGCTGTCCGGTGGGGTTCTGTTCATCCTCACGGGCCTGTGCGTTCTGGTGCCGGTCTCCTGGACCGCAAACACTGTGGTGCAGGATTTCTACAACCCTAATGTTCCCCTTCAGCATAAGCGAGAGTTGGGTCAGGCCATATATTTGGGATGGGCGGCGGCGGTTATTCTTATGATTAGCGGGGCGGTTCTGAGCAGCACATGCCCACACATGGAGAGAGGAGGATATCGACGCGGATACATCGGCCGAAGCTTCGCAAATTCGCGAGCTTCTGCTCCAGACCCGCCCAAACCCATCACCACCAGCAGCCTTCCTCTCAAAGAGTACGTATGATAGAGAGGCGTCAATACACTGCAAATAATGCTGCTCTTATGGTCCAAACATCTAAATATTCTGAAATCAAGAGGCACTTTCTAGAAAAGTAAGATGACATTTTTTCTTGTTTTCTGTGGGGAAAATCTACATGAGTTTTTGCTTAAAACAGGCGAAATGATCTGCTAATGGGGTGAGAAAAATAATCTGATTTCTGTTTGGGACGGAAGATTTCAATCAGAAATCAGATTATTTTTCTCACCCCATTGGCAGATCATTTTGCCTGTTTTAAGCAAAAACATTTAGATTTTTTAACCCTTAGAAAACTTACATCATGTTACTTTTCAGTAAATGCATCTTGATTTAAAATTTGTTCGACATTTAGACCAGAAACAAGACAAAAATACTGAGTAAGAAGAGCATTTTTTTGCAGTGAACAAAATGCTCCTTTTACCGTAGTATTTTTGTTGTTTCCAGTCTAAATATCTACACATTTTTTAAAGTCAAGATGCATTTAGTAGATCAGTAAAATGACATATTTTTTCTTGTTTTGTTGAAAATAAAATCAAAATGAAGTGAAAACGACATATTTTTTCTTGTTTTCTGGGGGTAAAAATCTACATGAGTTTTTGCCTAAAACAAGCAAAATGATCTGCCAATGCGGTGAGAAAAACAAGATGTTTGGGAACAAGATTTCAATCAGAAATAAGATTATTTTTCTCAACCCATTGGCGGATAATTTTGAGCAAAAACTCACTCCATTTTGATTTTATTTTCAACAAAACTTGAATATCTTATGTAATTTTACTTATCTAGTAAATGCATCTTGATTGTCAATAATAATCATCCAGCATAATATTATTTACATTTATTTGATTTACACTATTTAGACATGTCTGAACATGTAACCCAACTCCATCCCTTAACCTACTTGTGTATTATGATACACTGCAAAAAAATGCTCTTCTTATTTAGTATTTTTGTCTTGTTTCTAGTCTAAATATCTATTAAAAAAATTTAAATCAAGATTCATTTACTGAAAAGTAAAATTATGTAAGTTTTCTAGGGGAAAAATATCTAAATGAAGAGAGTTTCTGCTTAAAACAGGCAAAATGATCTGCCAATGGGGTGAGAGAAATAATCTGATTTCTGTTTGGGACGGAAACAAGAAACAAGATTTCAGTCAGAAATAAGATTATTTCTCAACCCATTGGCAGATCATTTTGCCTGTTTTAAGCAGAAACTCTCTTCATTTAGATTTTATTTTCAACAAAACATGAAATATGTAACTTTACTAGTAAAGGCATCTTGATTTAAGAATATTTCGATATTTGGACTGGAAACGAGGCACAAATACTAAATAAGAAGAGCATTTTTTGCTGTGTTTAATGGATGGATGCCTTTTGCGCATTTGAAGTCCTGTCGTTTATTTCTTTGCTCATACTTGTGTTTGATCGGACACGTTTGATGCATCATGTTGTCTTTAATATAGATATTGTTGGGTTTTTGTTTATGTCTAGTGGCACAAAAATGCAATTGAAATCTAGTTTTTTACATTCACGCATTTGGCAGAAGCTTTTATCCAAAGCATTGCATTTTAAGGCACACGTTTTACATTATTGTCAGTTCTTGCATTCCCTGGGAATCGAACCCATTCCCTTGGCGTTGCTAGCGCCGCGCTCTACTGGTTGAGTTTTATTTGTGTGTTCTTCAATGCAACCCTGGATCAACCAATGCCGTGAGTTTGGATTATCTGAGTGTTTGAAAATATATTTTTTTCAATTCTGTTTGGTGTCTCTTTCACTTTTAAAGCTGTAGCTGTAAAACATGTCATTTCTGCACCACTAGCAAAAACAAAATTGTAAAAATGATTGCCAATTCCGATTGAAAAATAGATTTAGGCTCACCGCAAACACTGAAAAGAACTTTGTGACTTTAACTGAACTCACAAGGGGTTTTCATATCAAAAGCATTATTAGTATCTCTACACCGTAAAAAAATATTCAGAAAAAAAGTGACCTGGTTGCCTTAAAATTGAGTTCATTGAAATTAAAATTTTGAGTTAATACAATGAACATTTTTTGAGATTCGACAACCTTTATTAAAATATTATTAACAGATGTTGTAAGCATGTTGGGTAATTGTGTGTTTTATTTGTGATGACGCAGCCAAATTGTGCTGTTTTCATGATTTATCACATTCGCGGTTCAGATACAATAATATTTAGTTTCTATTTATTAAACAAATTTCCTTCATTGTATCAACTCAAATTTTTAATTTCAATAAACTCAATTTTAAGGCAACCAGATTACTTACTTGTTTAAGTTAAACCAACAAAAAAAATGTATTACAGTGTAGGGGTAAAACATTTAAACATGGGAAAATGTACTGAGTGCACCTTTAATTAAAGACGGTCTAGTATCTAGAACGAGATTTTAGTGTGTGTGTGTTAGTTTTGCAGTGGGTCCAAGAAACATTTTCTTTTCCTAATGTGTGTCAATCTCGCCTACTACTGTATATGAGGCGTTTATACTATTTATGACTTTAGATTTTACATCTTACTTTGATTACACTTTAGTCTGGGGAACATATTCACTATTAACTACCTCAATAAACTACTAATATACTGATTAATAGTCAGTAAGGTAGTTATGTTTAGGCACTGCAAAAATGCTTTTTGTCTTGTTTCTAGTCCAAACATCTAAAAACTCTTAAAACAAGAAGTATTTATTAGACAAGCAAAAGTAATTGTCTTGTTTTGGGGAAAAATAACTCAAAATGAAGAGAGTTTTTGCTTAAAATAAGATAAATAATCTGCCAATGGGGTGAGAAAAATAATCTTAATTCAAACAGAAAACAAGATTATTTTTCTCACCCCATTGGCAGATTATTTATCTTATTTTAAGCAAAAACTCTCTTCATTTTGAGTTATTTTTCCCAAAACAAGACAACAATTTTTACTTGACTAAATGTTTCTTAATGTAAGATTTTTTAGATATTTTGACTAGAAACAAGACAAAAATACTGTGTTTTTTGCAGTGTGTATAAGGGATGTATGATCATGCAGAATAAGGCATTAATATGTGCTTTATAAGTACTAATAAACAGTCAATTTGCTAGTAATAAGCAACTAGTTAAAAGTGAGAATTGGACCCCAAACTAAAGTATTCACTTGTTTTTAAAATGTTTTAGTCAAGTAGTACTAATGAACTCTTAGGCCCATTTTGCAGTGTTGTTTTTTTGTAAATCATATTTTATGTTGTGTTTTGTAGACAAATATCAACTCAACGCTGTTAATCCTTCGATTCAGTACATACACACTCCTGTGTTCACTGTGATTGCTCTATTTATTGAAAATGTGTGTATTTGAACCATTTCAGGAATAAATTGGATGTGTGATGTGACATTTAATTTATATTATCAATCAATTGAATTGTTTTTTATATATATTCTTACTTCATCATAATGGTACAAAACTCTGTAAAGGTTTTGGCACTTGCTGTGTGAACACAAAATTATTAAAAAAAGGTTAAATGGTCCTTAAAAAATAGTCACGTGTATTGTTTGTGGTCAAAAATGAGCGGATTGGAAAGTTAAAGGGAGATGAATCTCCTCTAGTGACGCCCAAACTAAATCTCACCGAAAGCTCATTTTTTGAGATATCATCCTCAAATTTGGAACACATCTTTAGATTTGTGGCTTTGATTTTCTCAACGTGTTGTGGAAAATATATTTTTCATATAAAAATTGCAAATGGTATTTTTGTGCATTTTGTGCAACAATTAATGTTAAGTTTAAAAACGTACATTTTACAACAAAAAAACAAACAAACATTTTCACTTAAGCAATAATCTGCCAAGTCATCTTTAAAAAGAGACCGAACTTCAGTCTGTGCTCCAATGCATTTAACATTTATAATAATTTAAAGTGGAATAATTGGATTATAACTACTGCATAAATATAATTTAGTGCCATACAATCCCCTAAAAATACACAATTTTAAATAAAAAACATTATCAAACTATAGTACAATCATTTCATTAAAATAATAAAAAAGGAAAGTTTTGACTGACACATGAACAGTACCAGAGGGTTAAATAACCTTGTTTATTAAAATAGAGCCCTGCTCGTACAAAAACGCTCATATGCAGTCCTCATCATGCTAATGTAAAGCATATGTTTAGCTAAATTAATTAATGATGTCCATGGCACTAAAAATACTGCATGTGTAAACAGATAATAAAGTCTCTTCATTAAGGATCCTTGAGGATAACAGCCGAAGCAGGATGTGGAAACGACCTCTTCATTATTCATTCAGTCTCCGTGAAGAATGACACTTGACACAACGCATCTAAAACACACACACACATATACCATCAACGTATATATATATATATATATTCAGTGCTAACCGCTTCACTGCGAAAAATGCTCTTCTTACTCAGTATTTTTGTCTTGTTTCTCGTCTAAATATCTAACAATTCTTACATTAAGAAACATTTACTAGACAAGTACAAATTATTGTCTTGTTTTGGGAAAAATAACTCAAAATGAAGAGAGTTTTTGCTTAAAATAAGATAAATAATCTGCCAATGGGGTGAGAAAAATAATCTTGTTTTCTGTTTGAATTAAAGGGTTAGTTTTTTTTTGGTCCACAAAAATAACAAAAACTACGACTTTATTCAGCATTGGCTTCTCTTCCGCGTTTGTGTTCAATCCTCAGATAAAGATTCAAATGGTTATGAATCAGCGAATTGATTCATGATTCGAATTGCCTGTCATGATCATAGACTGTAAAAAAATATGGACGTAGTGTCCGTGACGTCACCCATAGGATTCTGATAAGCCGTTCTGAAGCTTAAAGTATGGCCGAGCTGGGCGTTGCCATCTTGTGAGCGAGTCATCGCGTGTCACTCCCCGATAACAGAAAATGGGCAAAAAGGCGGGATGTGCGCGGAGCTGAGGTGACGCAATAACTATAGACGGCGGATAAATGGCTATCCACTTGTAACCACGCCCTTAATTATGCAGAACTTTAAGGCTTTTTTAAAACGTAAACGAATGAGTTATAAAAAAATTCACCCCCCTCAGAGTTGTCATGAAGATCAAAATTAGCCTTATAAGCCAAAACCACAATTTGTACCAGGCTGTAAACATGTTTTTTTCTGCTTTAAAGTTGAGAATTTTAACATGGGGCTCAATGAGATTCTGCTCCCTTCTGGAGCCTGTCCCTAGTGGCCAGTTGAGGAATTGCACTTTACATTACTTCCGTATTGGCTTCAAGAGAGATCGCGGGAGGTTGCCGCTTGGTCATGATCTGAATCACGAATCGATTCACTGATTTATAACCGTTTGAATCTTTATTTGAGGATTGAACACAAACGCGGAAGAGAAGACAATGCTGAATAAAGTCGTAGTTTTTGTTATTTTTGGACCCAAATGTATTTTGGATGCTTCAAGAGACTCTAATTAACCCACTGATGTCTCATATGGACTACTGTGATGATGTTTTTATTCCCTTTCTGGACATGGACAGTATAGTGTGCATACACTTGCATACGCTCTCGGACTAAATATAAAATATCTTAAACTGTGTGTGAAGATGAGCGGAGGTCTTACGGGTGTGGAGCGACATTAGGGAGAGGAGTTAATGACAGACATTTCATTTTTGGCTGAACTAACCCTTTAAGATTATTTTTCTCACCCCATTGGCAGATTATTTATCTTATTTTAAGGAAAAACTCTCTTCATTTTGAGTTATTTTATCCCAAAACAAGACGATTACTTTTGCTTGTCTAGTAAATGTTTCTTAATGTAAGAATTTTTAGATGTTTGGACTAGAAACAAGACAAAAATACTGAGTAAGAAAAGCCTTTTTTGCAGTGTTGTAATCAGATGGCCCGGGACAGATGTGAAAATGGGCCAGAGTAACCTAATCATGAAGACTGAGCAAATACCGGAGATTGCCTCCTCTCCGCTGGCCGAATGTAAGCATGCCCATCTTTTTGGTGCGGTTTCCATTAGTGCGAGGTCATTGGGCGTCAGCATCTGCAGGAGGTTCCTTCTCTGCAATAATCTGACCAGATTAATTCAGGAATTTCTTGCACAAAGGTGAGCTATCACATACAGAGAGACGGTAATGGAGAAACATATTTCATTCAATGCGTTTGTGTCCCCCTGAGACACTTTACATTCCCTAAAGCTGCACGCAAAGCATTGACATCATTTTTCCTTCCATCTTATATTTTTGTCTGTAAATAAATGCACAGTACTATTATTATTGTTATTATCAAATGACCAACACAATCATGAAGAATATGACATGGATTTAAAGGGGACCTATTAGGCAAAATTCACATTTATGTGGTGTTTGAACATAATGCTGACTGACTCCAACTTATTAGCATAATGCGCCCACGACTCGGCTGCGGCGGGACGCGATCGGCGAGAGTAGCCGAGTGCCGGCGGGGAGGAGCTGCAAACGGAGACGTGAAGTCGGACACTTTCTGCTTCCCGTGGTGACGCTTGCACTGCGTTTGCAAACTTTATCACAGCTAAAGTTAAATAAATGCAATATTTCTCAAATACACAGATGTTTCAAATGACATTTTCATCCAATACTTGATGTACTGTTAAATAAAGCGTCTGTTTGGACAAGAATAAAGTTCAACATATAAACCTACACTATCAATGAAGTGTTGTCAACGGTTTTTATCAGTTTTAGTTTGATAAACATGATGATATAACATCACGACTACATGAAAAGAGGTTTTACTGTTATAAATAAATTAGTTGTGAGCATTAGCATAACGTAAGGTTTTAGAATAAACACGAAACGCACGTGATCGCTGTCATGTGGTGAGTCGGCCATTCGTGGATCAGAGCTCGAGCAGCTCCTGCAGTCCCCCTTGAGAATCTGCAACGGCTGCTCTCGAATCGCTCTCGCTGTACTTTGTTGACACACGTCACAGTCTCGTGCCGTCAGCGCTGTCTCAAGTCGGACAAAATTTCTAACCGGCATGCAATGCTTCAAGTCAGCGCCGATCGGTCTGCGCATTGCAGGGTGAAGTCGAACAAGCCTACAACTGCTGACAGACTACTCCCTATTACCATAGATCCCACCCACAACTGCTGACAGACTACTCCCTATTACCATAGATCCCACCCACAACTGCTGACAGACTACTCCCTATTACCATAGATCCCACCCACAACTGCTGACAGACTCCGCCCTATTACCATAGATCCCACCCACAACTGCTGACAGACTCCGCCCTATTACCATAGATCCCACCCACAACTGCTGACAGACTACTCCCTATTACCATAGATCCCGCCCACAACTGCTGACGGACTCTGCCCTATTACCATAGATCCCACCCACAACTGCTGACAGACTCCGCCCTATTACCATAGATCCCACCCACAACTGCTGACAGACTCCGCCCTATTACCATAGATCCCACCCACAACTGCTGACAGACTCCGCCCTATTACCATAGATCCCACCCACAACTGCTGACAGACTCCGCCCTATTACCATAGATCCCACCCACAACTGCTGACAGACTCCGCCCTATTACCATAGATCCCACCCACAACTGCTGACAGACTACTCCCTATTACCATAGATCCCGCCCACAACTGCTGACGGACTCTGCTCTATTACCATAGATCCCGCCCACAACTGCTGACGGACTCTGCCCTATTACCATAGATCCCACCCACAACTGCTGACAGACTACTCCCTATTACCATAGATCCCACCCACAACTGCTGACGGACTCTGCCCTATTACCATAGATCCCACCCACAACTACTGACAGACTCCACCCTATTACCATAGATCCCGCCCACAACTGCTGACGGACTCCGCCCTATTACCATAGAGCCCGCCCACATTTGCTGACGGACTCTGCCCTATTACCATAGATCTCACCCACAACTGCTGACGGACTCCGCCCTATTACCATAGATCTCGCCCACAACTGCTGACGGACTCTGCCCTATTACCATAGAGCCCGCCCACATTTGCTGACGGACTCCGCCCTATTACCATAGATCTCGCCCACAACTGCTGACGGACTCTGCCCTATTACCATAGATCCCGCCCACATTTGCTGACGGACTATGCCCTATTACCATAGAGCCCGCCCACATTTGCTGACGGACTCCGCCCTATTACCATAGAGCCCGCCCACATTTGCTGACGGACTCCGCCCTATTACCATAGATCTCGCCCACAACTGCTGACGGACTCTGCCCTATTACCATAGATCCCGCCCACATTTGCTGACGGACTATGCCCTATTACCATAGAGCCCGCCCACAACTGCTATCAGACTACTCCCTATTACCATAGAGCCCGCCCACATTTGCTGACGGACTCCGCCCTATTACCATAGATCCCGCCCACATTTGCTGACGGACTATGCCCTATTACCATAGAGCCCGCCCACATTTACATCCAAAGGGCTTTACATTTTTGCCTCACATTCACCCATTCACACACCGCCTGCGACGTCTGCCATGTACGGCACCATCCAGCTCGTCGGGAGCAGCTGGGGTTAGGTGTCTTGCTCATGGACACCTCGACACTTGGTCAGGTGGAACTGGGGATTGACCAACCTTTCGGTTTGTAGACAACCTACATGAACCACTGAGCCACTGCTGCCCCATTACCATAGACCCCGGCCATGACTGTTGACAGATTACGACCTATTAATACAGATCCCGCCCACATCTGCTGTGTGTGTTTTTGACACCTTGTGTGTGTTCAATAGCAGAAGCTTGAAGAAGACTGATATTCTTATAGATAATAAACTTTCATGATAATGAAGAACTGCAATATCACATGAGCGCGATTGAGATGATCATCAAAACTAAACCGATATAGTTTTTGTATGCAGCTCATGCCTCAGTATGTGAGGCATGAGCTGTACAGGCTCCGCCCTCTTCTGGAAAGTGGGCGGGGAGCACCAGCTCATTTGCATTTAAAGACACATGCATGTTTTTTCTTCCACCTAAAAATGGTGTATTAAATGATTGGATTTTGAGCTGAAACTTCACACACACATTCTGGAGACACCTGAGACTTAAAGCGCTGATTCTGTGTTTTTTTTCTAGGTTTGCTTGTGTTTATGGGGCGCAGTATAACATGTCTTCTTCTATTCTCCCTTTATTCCACACCGCTGTCTGTGCTTTGAACGGCTCGTTTGCTTCCTGGTTCTATGAAGCCCCTCCCTCTGAAAAGCGCAATGGTCTTAGATTGGTTAAATGGCCAAATGTAGTTTCCTGTATTTTTATTGGCAGAAGCACAGGTTAAGGCCACGCCCCTTCCCATTACGGGCAGAAGTCACATCTGCAGAGACTAGCGAGGGTTTATGATGTCACCAACCCAAGAAGAAGCTTGTTGTAGTCCAAACCGGCCATTTTTGTAGGCAAAAACTGCCGTAACTTTAAAAGACAATATCTCCGTTTGCAGTGAACTTTCAGCGCTGTAACTTTGCAGATACTGTTTATGCTCAAGCAGCGACATTACACACTAACTAAAGTTAAAAAAGTCAAATCGCATGCAACCACCCCTTTAACAATAATGATCTGCACCCATAAATGTTTTGATTTCATTGTGACTTTAAAGGATACTGTAGGCGGTAGTGGCGTTCTGCATCCTGAAGCCACTCTAACATGTCTGCGATGGAGGGACACGCGGCTGATCTCGACACACAAGTGGGGATGTCAAGAGTGTCTGAGTTTTTTTCATAGAGCTGAAATACTCCAGAAACCTGCTGACCAATGGCATCCCGCACTCGCCGAAAAACATCCCTGGAAATCAGAGGTGGACAAAGCACACAACTTCATTACTTTTTGAGTAAAAGTAACAGTACTGCTGGTCAAATATTATTCTGTTACAAGTGAAAGTTGTAAAAACTGATTTTTACTGGAGTAAAAGTACAGAAGTATTTGTTTTCAAAAGTACTTCAGTATCAAAAGTAAATGTCCTTCTTTACGTCGCCGCATTATTGTATTATAGTTTTATAAATGCACATTATGCCATCATGGTTTAAGCCAGTCAGTGACGCTCCATCTGACACACTAGCAGACGACTAACTTAAACTCATTTATATACTTGTAGAAAAGTTACAAAGCTGCTGTCACTTTAAGGCCGAATGCACGGATCCAATACACTGATACACATCTGATATTCTCACACTGTTCACCTTCACTGAAGACAGAATCAACTTTGTTTATGTGAATACTCCACTAAATGAGCATTTGGACATCCGTCTTCTTCCATTTTGCTCTAAACTATAAATCAGTGTTTAATAAATGCTGTGAAATCATTGAACTTCACGAGACTCTACAAGAGTGATTCCTGAAAGGCTTTCTGCAAAAACCCAAACACCTTTTAAAGAAGAAAAAAATCATCACTGACTTTCAAAGCTGCGACAGAAACGACTTTCCACTTCGAGGACCTTGATAGAAATGTAGTGGAGTAAAAAGGACGATATTTGTCTTTCAGATGGAGTGAAGTTAAAGTCAGGATGCAGTGAAGTTAAAGTCATACGTTTCCAGAAAAAATAACACTCAAGTAAAGCACAGAGACTCAAACAGTGAACTTAAGTACAGGACTCAAGTAATGCACTTAGTTACTGTCCATTTTGGCTGGAAATAAAGACGCTGTCAAAACCATGCAGTGGATGTGCATTAAAATGATCATCAAACAGGACTCACATCTTCTCTGCTAGCTTCCCCAGAGCTGAATCCACAGCCAGGGACAGTTTGTAATAAAGACGTTCATGCAAACCAGGAAAAATGGACAGAGGTGTGTCTGCGAGGTGTGTGTTGTTCAAAGCTTTCATCTGCACAGCAAGGTTTCCCAGAGAGCTCAAAATAGGCTCACACTCAGCACATGCACTGTCCCACACGGCTTTATTCACTCTCAACACCTCGAAGCATTGCTTCAGCTCTTGGTGCATTGATAATAAACCTGGACTGGACATTTTAAAACCACTACAAAACATGCATATGGCAAATGCATCTATTTAAACCTATATAATATTAATCACACCCATCCGGATGTGTCGCTAATCTGATTAAATGTATACAAATCAACACGTTTCCATCCTAAAAAGTTCCTTCCGGGAAAGTCTATCAACATCCACCAATCCGCTTGTTTCTTTCTTTCGCCGTCACAGTAAAACACTTAACCATTGGCCAGAATCTTTATTTAAGCGAGGCGGTTTTTTATTGGTCAGAACTTGGATGTTTTTACCTAGCGACAGTCAAAGCGGCACGCTGATTGGCTTAGAGATTTAACAGCGTTAAATTTGAAAAGGCTGTAACGGCTGTTGCGCCAGTGAGTCAGTCAGACGCGCAGATTAAACATAAACACGGTTCTTAAGGTAAGAAAATATACATATAAACGCGCTTTTTTAAAACTAGATGTGCAATACTAATATATATGAGCGTAATCAGCGTGATTTTGAAGTAATTTGTTGTGTTTTTTTTTTGTTTAGGATCATCATGGCACCCAGAAAACGAACTCAAAATGCTAATAAAACTAAGAAGAATCCCAAAACGCCCAAACTCGAAGCTTTTCTGCTCGATTTTGACGACGAAGGTACTTTACATTTGTCTCTATAGTCTGAATACATCACGTTAAGTCTGTACATGATTATGTTGGCTCTTTTGATGTGATTTTTAAAGCGTTTTGGTGTGTAATAGTGCAGTAAAAGTGGTATATTAATGGCTCATCCTTTGTCCGCAGTTCATACCATCGTTGAAAGACTGAAGGAGAAAACGAACAATCTTCTGAAAGATGCGGATAATCTTTACAAAACGGCTCTGATCAAGCTCCCCATGGCCGTGAGGAAGATGAACTGGATCGATTACTGCAGTAAGGATAATATTCTGTCAAATATGATCATATATCAGTTGCACATTCAGCTAATAGTCCAAAACTGATTATTGAGGTAAGGGATAAACGTGTGTAAGATGTTAAAAAACGTTACATTATTAAAAATGTATATATTTGTAGACTGAGTTCTTGGATAATGCACCATGGAATGCTAAGGGAACAGGTTTTTATGAAAATATTTGTTCAAAATAAAATTGCTTCATATATATATATATATATATATATATATATATATATATATATATATATATATATATATATATATATATAAAGGCACAATATGTAAGTTTTTATTTTATTAAAATATCCACACACAAAAAACTAGAAAGGTATTATACATTTGGTTGATTTGTATACTTGCACTATCTCAAATGTTCCCAAGAATGTTTAAATCCAGAGAAATAAATTATTTTAACCGTGTGTGTGTGTGTGTGTGTGTGTGTGTGTGTGTGTGTGTGTGTGTGTGTGTCGCCTATCAGTGACATCATTCCCGAGTTACCCTCCAGCGTTGTGTAGAAACTAGGGCTGTGCGTGTGCGATATTAAAGAAAAATGCGATGCAATACCTTGCTAAATAATGCGATACAGTATTGCTTTAAGTGTGTATAATCTATTTAAATGTTTAAAATCTGGTTAAAATATTTTGACATTCTTTCTGGGAAAAGAAAGCATCGCTACAACTTCTGAAAGTGGTCTGCAGTGTTTTAGCAAAAAATTGTCACAAATCTGCCGATTATAATTTTAACCTCAATGTAAACAAACAAAAAATGTAATGGAAATATTTAAATACCAAAAACTCTATGCTTGACTTGGTAATATATAGTTATATCAACCTAAAACGTACACTCCTCACAACGTTGAAGTAGCCTATTAAAATCACTCAGATATTGCGTGCCGTTGTGATGTGGTTATCGTGATATTTCAATATATTGGGCAGTAACCATGGAAACACTATCGTCACTTTTAATATCTGGTGTGTTTTATTAGACACTGTTTGGATCATTGATGGACAGAAACTAATGATTGTTCTCCAGCTCAACACAGTTAGTCCTATTGTTTAAATCTGCTGTTGTTGATTTACCGCTCAGTGCCATGTTTTACCGCCTAATATGATCTCGCTCACTGCAGTGTGAACAAGTGGCTCAAAGTAGCATTACAACATCACTTTAAACCCTTAACTGAGACGAGTTGACACACACCTCTCTCGTCTCAGTGTGTGCTCTTAATCTCTGACGCGCGGTGACGATCTGATAGCATTAGTTTAGCCCACTAAGCCCAGTTCATTCACTATGGAACCAAACAGAGATCAAGTTAAAAGCCACCAAACACCTCCACGTTTGCCCTATTTAAATAGTTACAAGAATAGCTGAACGACCTAGTATGGTGGTATAAAATAAAACATGACACTTTTCTAAGCGGATTAAAAAGGAGAACTATAATGTATGGCGGAATAGCACTTCTGAGAGTACTTCGACTCGCCGCAGTAAAAAGTCCCGGCTGAAAAATCCTTCCTCACATCTCCTATTGACAGAAATGAGATGAGGGGGAGACGTGAGGAAGGATTTTTCAGCCGGGACTTTTTACTGCGGCGAGCCGAAGTGCTATTCAGCATATATACATACTGCTCATGTTAGCGCTGTCCTCCTTAAAGTACCGGTACTAATAAAAGTCCATATCGTATCGTTTGTAATAGCAGGGTATCTGGCTCTAACCTCGAGTGTTTTAGCCTGTTTACTGTCTGCAAACCTTGAGTGCGCAAACCCAAACGCTGTGACCTCGCGCCAAATGTTTTTATTGGTTTATTAAGTACAAACAGGCCAGTAAAGAGAAAATTGTGTGAAGTGAACAAATCCCTCACACTCAAAGCTTTTGTAATGAGACGGCCAACTGTAGTAGCGTTTAGTCCACTGTCTATAATAGACTAATTTACTCGGTAAACGTTGATACGGTCAACCATCGGTCAAACGGTCATCGGTTAACATCCCTAATTTAAACATTCTTGGAAACATCTGGGATAATGTACACAAGTCAACACAATATATAATGCTATTCTAGTGGTTTTTGGATATTTTAGTCCAACAATCTTACATATTGTGCCTTTAATTTGTTAACTCCGTCAGGCGCACAAACTCATTTCCTTTAGATGTGACTAAGTATTTGTATTGTATTTTTTTTCTTAAACTTTAACATTTTATGTGTGGGACATGTTTTGGCCCTTATCTCAAGAATCAGTGTGTAGTCTCACAATTATGCTCATAAGCTGCATGCATAATAATTGTCAATTCAGAATATCATGCAACTGCGATTTACTAACTCAGTGTCATTTTTACCTCCAGATGTAGAGAAGCCGAAGTCACCAGTGGATGATTCAAAGGTACTCGCATTAAACGAGTTAATATCACTCCTGTTTTTGACACATTTATCACTGCTAGTCTTGTTTTTAAACCGCTCTGTCTCTTCAGGTGAGGGAAGAAGCTGCTCAAGTGGAGCTTGCAATTGCGGAGAATCATGTGATTCCCAAGTTTGCTGGAAAAGGTACATTTTTGCATCCCATGTCAACGTGTAAAACATGCTTGCCTGCATTTTCAAAGCTGATTTTCTCACCTCATTTACAGAAACAAAGAGCGGTGCCAACTCAGAGGATGAAAATGTGGCTCCTCTGAAGTCTACAGTGAAAAAGGTTTGTGCTATTATGAGCTTTCTGTCTAAAAAACAGGCATTCAAATCATGTCTGCTATTGAATTTACATAAGCATAGGTTTGTCATTATACAACTATGCCAACTGAAGTCACCTGTAAATAACTCTAAGACTTCTAAACATTAGGGATGCAACAGTAAAGTTAGTCAGCCCTGACACTTATTCACGCATTCCCTTGGAAGCTTTACTGTCTGAGCTGCAGATAGCTGCAGTTAAATGCTCTTATAAGGACCCGTTTATGTGTGTGCAGAAGCCTAACTCAGTTTAATGTCTTATGTAGAAGAAGGCATCAAAGAAGGCGCCTTCAACGTCCAAGAAGGCCAGAGCTCTCTCCGTCAGCAAACAGAGCAACACCATCCAGAGGTAGAGTCCTACATCTGCCTCCTCTCAGAAGCTGGTGCTTTGCTCTTCTGAAGTCTCAACCCATGTTTGCTTTCTGTGCAGGTCTACAAGAAAGCCCTTGATCACTCCTGCTAGAAGTTTACTCGAGTCGTCTGTGATGGGCTGTACGCCGCTCATCACGCCACGCTTTGACCCGAGGTATATGCTGACACATGCCAGTGGCTTTGATCGATCGCTGAATATTCGTTACCGTTTCGTATTTATTTAAAGGGTTAGTTCACCCCAAAATGAAATGTCTGTCATTAACTCCTCTCCCTAATGTCGCTCCACACCCGTAAGACCTCCGTTCATCTTCACACACAGTTTAAGATATTTTATATTTAGTCCGAGAGCGTATGCAAGTGTATGCACACTATACTGTCCATGTCCAGAAAGGGAATAAAAACATCATCACAGTAGTCCATATGAGACATCAGTGGGTTAATTAGAGTCTCTTGAAGCATCCAAAATACATTTGGGTCCAAAAATAACAAAAACTACGACTTTATTCAGCATTGGCTTCTCTTCCGCATTTGTTATTTTGGGATCAAAATGTATTTTCGATGCTTCAATAGATTCTAACCCACAAATGTCACACATGGACTACTTTGATGTTTTTATTCCCTTTCTGGTCCTTCTGGAAAGATACAGTATAGTGTGCATACGTTTTCAATGGAGGGACAGAAAGCTCTCGGACTAAATATAAAATATCTTAAACTGTGTGTGAAGATGAACGGAGGTCTTACGGGTGTGGAGCGACATTAGGGAGAGGAGTTAATGAGACATTTTTAATTTTTGTGAAAAATCCATAATGAATGGATGCACTTTTATAATGAGTGGATTTAATTTTATGATGGATGGATGCACTTTTATCCCAGTACTTCTGTGATTTCAATCTGGGTGATTGTGAGAGAAATAATGATCCTGTGTGGTTGAAAAGATGTTTTATGTTTATGCATGACAACGGCTCTCTCTGGGTCAGACACAGATCTGAGTCGCTGAAGCTCCAGGGTTCCCGCGGGGTCTTAAAAAGTCTTAAAAAGACTTAAATTCAGAAAGTTACATTTAAGGCCTTAAAAAGTCTTTAAAACGCCCAGATTTTCATCCTAGGTCATAAATTTAATTTACCAAAGTCTTAACTTTTACTTCCGTTCAGAAACAAAACCTTTTAGTTTTCTTTACCCGACTGCTTCATGCATTTTTACTCCTTACACTTTTCCTTCAGCTTTTCAGAAAGCTGCGATTGGCAAACGGAAAGCAAGAAATTACCGTAATAAACCATATTTTGGCAAAAAGCGC
Source organism: Pseudorasbora parva (assembly GCF_024679245.1). Classification (NCBI taxonomy): domain Eukaryota; kingdom Metazoa; phylum Chordata; class Actinopteri; order Cypriniformes; family Gobionidae; genus Pseudorasbora; species Pseudorasbora parva. Next base: position 837,131 of record NC_090190.1, on the reverse strand, counting down.
TATTTGTCTTTAAGGATTTTTTTTAAGCGCGCCAAATGTTGAGGATTTACGGTCAAATAGCGCTTTAATATGCTGGCGCCAACACTCGCATTCTAATAGGGTTAAGCGTAATGTATTCTGATGTATTTGATCTGACTGGGTGGGCAGCTGTCAATCTCAGACCCAACCGTAGATCCGCCCCATCATAGGTTGGTTGTTTTGTCTGGTATGCACTTGTGTATACGCGCGTTTTCAAAGAACATGGGTCTTTGCACACTGAGTCCGATATTTTCGCATGCGTTTTTTCATATTCGTGATCCGAAAAACTCGTCACGCACAGAGACCTTGCACACTGAGTCCGATGCTTATTAATGAATGTGTTACGGGGAAAAACGCAAAACAAGACAAAGTGACGTCTAGTGAGGATGATTTGTTTGTCCTGAGGAGATAATGGGTTCATCTAACGTTACTCCTGTGATCGCGTAGAGAGGAGAGTTTCCCTATCAAGCGGGATTATCCAGATCGACCGATTCAAAGTTGCAGTTTCAGTGGCTCAGTTTGATGCTTTGCTAGCGATACTGGAGACATATTTAAAAGAAGACCACTAATTTCTGTGAATCAATTGATCCCGAACACCTGGCAGTATGTCTATGGATCCGATCACACACACACACACACACACACACACACACACAGAGACAGACAGAGCTTTACAGACCCTTACGAAACAAAAATATATTGCAATATATTTGAAAATATCATGCAATATATTCACATATAGGCCTAACGTTATGGGATTTAATATTTATATTTTCCAATATATTGCAATATATTGAAAGCGGCCATCATTTGTATATTTTCCAATATATTGCATGAATATATAATATATTTTATAATGCCATCAATATATTATTCCATATATTAAAATATATTTCAAGAAAATATATTGGTAAATATATTTCCTTTCGTAAGGGGAGACTTGATGTGCTATAATTATAGCTGTGATATAATAATATTTGTAGCATTTTTGCTAGAATAATATGTATGGTGGCTCTGAGTTGTCAAAACGTCTCAAAATGCGTTTTTACGGATGCGAAAACGCAGAAAATCGAACCTGTTCCTAATTTTTTTTTGACGGACGAAAGTTTCGGAGGCAGTGTGCAAGCGTGATTGACATAACATGAGGTCGAATTTATTTTTGGAAGTGCGTAAATTATTATTCTAGCAAAAATACCACAAATAATATTATTATATCACAGCTATAATCATAGCACATCAAGTCTCTGTTATCTCTGTGTGTGTGTGTGTGTGTGTGTGATCGGATCCATAGACATACTGCCAGGTGTTCGGGATCAATTGATTCACGGAAATTAGTGGTCTTCTTTTTAATATGTGTCTCCAGTATCGCTAGCAAAGCATCAAACTGGCACTTTTAATCGGTCGGTCTTGATCCCGCTTGATAAGGAGGGGAAACTCTACGCGATCACAGGAGTCTCTCCACATCTCCTCAGGACAAACAAATTATCCTCACTAGACGTCACTTTGTCTTGTTTTGCGTTTTTCCCCGTAACGCATTCATTAATACGCATCGGACTCAGTGTGCAAGATCTCTGTGCGTAACGAATTTTTCGGAATACGAAAAACCGCATGCGAAAATATCGGACTCAGCATTTTGATATCAGTTTCTGAGTTTATTTAATGTTTCTATAACTGAATCAATAAAAATAGAATGTTTGAGAGTTTCTGAGATCATTTATAATGCTTTTTAATAATGCGTCGTGTTGGTCTTAAATTTTACTCATAATGGTCTTAAAAGGTCTTAAAAAGGTCTTAAATTTAACTTACTGAAACCTGCAAGAACCCTGAGCTCTAGTGTAAATGTGTGTGTAAAATGTGTGTGTTTTCGGTCAGATTGCCCAAGACTCCAGCACTGAGACTTGCACATCACCGGGAAAAAGTGTACAGCATGTCTGTCAATGGCTCTCCTATTGCTGGAGGAGGAGAGGACATCGTCATTAGCGTCCCGCTCGGAAACGGAGAGGTGTGTGTGGGTGTTTTTGTAAAATTTGAGGACTCAAATGTGTATAATGCCATGGGTATGACACAGGTATTACAGGAGAGGGTGAAATATGAGGACATTACCCATGGCCCCACTTTACAAAAGGCTTATAAATCACACAGGAGGAGTTTTTATGAGAAAGTAAAAATGCGGTTTGTTCAGTATAAAAACCATTACGCCTATGGAATGTCCCCACATTTCACAATAGCAAACGTGTGTGTGTGTGTGCGCATCATGATTTGCTCTTCCCCGTTTCAGTGCATTCAGCTGCTGGCCAGTGAGATGGACTCGGTGGACTTGAGTCAGCTGGATGAGAAGGCTCTGCGCAGCATCAGGAACCTGCAGGTACAGTCGCTGCGCTTTACCGAGTTTAATTTAGATTTCAGTCAGGGTTTCTGCTGGGGTTTTATCGGAGTGTCTATTCGCACTAAGTGCAAATAGCGTGCCTTGTTGACCAGGGCTATTCGCACTAGCTCCGCTTAACAATGCCTGGCTGTGCCAAACAACGTTTAAAAAAAACGCCCCTAATTCGACATCCTCAGTGGTGTAATTAGTAAAGTGTATGCACTGTAAACAATAAGTTACCTGGTTGCTTTAAAATTAACATTTAATTGTTAATTAACATTAACATTTTTGAGAATCGACAACCTTTATTCAAATATTATTAAAACATTTAGTAAGCATATTAGGTAATTGTGTTTTATTTGTGATGACGCAGCCAAATTCTGCTATTTTCATGATTTATCACATTTATGTGGTTGATACAATCATATTGAGTTTCTATTTATTACACCAAGTTCCTTCATTGTATCAACTCAAATTTTTTTATTTCAATAAACTCAGTTTTAAGGCAACCAGGTTACTTTAAGTTAAACCAACCATATTTGTTTACAGTGTGGCTAATAGATCAGTTTTGTTGCGATCAACACGGGTTCGAATCCGCCTTTTGCAAAGCTTGCTCTTCTCTCATCTTCCTGGAATGTTTTATTTTCAATAAAAATTAAGAAAATGGTCTAAATGTGGAAATAGTGCCCAACTAAATGTTTAATAATAATAAAAGCATTTATTGGGTAGGGGTAGGTGTTGAGAGGGCTTTTGGTGTTCCTTTAAGACGGCATCCATTTAATAATTTAAATAAAAATAATTTACACTGTTATTATTGCATCCTGTTAATGTACAACAATACTGAGGTGCAACTAGTATGCATCTGTCAAAATAAACGAGAAATCACATGCAATTACTATTTATATGGCAAAGAACTGCTACTTTTATAAGGTATTAATAGAATATATCACTATTTTCACTAAATATAATCTACAGCTATTTGTACTTAGTGTAAATATCTATCGCTAAGAAAATGTTATTTGCACTAATTGTAAATAGAATCTAGTTGTTATTAACACTTGGGGTATAGTTTGTGCCATCCGACGGTAGCACTTTTAGCATAGCTTCGCATAGATCAGGGGTTTTCTAAAACTTTATAATGCCAGAGAGCCCCAAATATGATGAACTTTGTGTGACCCACTTCCTAAAATCCAAAAAAACATTTAAAACGGTTAGATAAATTGTGACATTATAAATACGCGAGGCAAGTTTATTAATACAGCACATTTCATACCCAATGGCAATTCAAAGTGTGTTACATAGAAATTAATTAAAACCGTGATAAAATATGCATAAGAAATAAGAATACCATATGTAAGAATTAAAAATAAAAACAAGATAAATAGGTCCCTATCTGCCTGATTCTCTTAATTCGGGTACCCCTATCTGAGATGGAGCAGGTTTGCAATGTCTCCTGGACCTAATGGGCCTTTCACACCGAACGCGGCAACTGCGCCGCTGCACTAAGAAATCCATTCATTTCAATGGCTTCCGCCGCGCAAGGACGGTTTGTTGCTGCGCCGACCAAAGCGCACCCTTGACGAGCTTGCGCGCATGCCGCGGTCAAAGTTCAAAATATTTTAACTTTTGCCGCTGCGCTCTGTGACGATTACCCGCGCGGCCAATAGAAACGGTACATCGAAACGAGCACGGAAATCAAAATGGATGAACATCTTGTACTGTGTGAGTCGGTACAATAATATTATTATAATATAATACACACATATAGGCCTACACACAAACAATGTGCAAACAAGGCATATACATAATAATGATATATTGATATATGTCTTATTTATATGCCTTGTTTTCACACTGTGTGTGTGTGTATATATATATCTATCTCTTCTTCCTTGCTGCTCTCTCTCTTCTTCTTACTAGAAGGGTTATTGCTATCGCTTAATCGCTCGCTTTTTAGCACGGGACAGATACATATTTGCTGCTGATTGAATGAATAGAAATAGACATATAGAACTCCCGCAAAAAGTTTTGAAAACTCCGCCTACTTTGCGCTGGCCAGTGAAGCGCATCTCAAGGGCTGCGCTGAACCCCGCAACAAGCGCAGCGCATTCCGCGTTCGGTGTGAAAGGCCCATCACAAGTCGGTCCAAGACACACAAAATATGGTTTCCAAACGTGATAAATGGGCTATAGCCCTCGTGCGTCCTTATGGACATGACTCTGGGTGTGTTGGTATGGATGTCAGAGTGTGGTGTGTATGTAATAAAAAAGATTGTGTGGAGGTGTGCACGTGTGTGCTTTTTAAAAAAAATCTATTGTTTTATAAAATATTATTCAAAAATCATTTTCATAAACTTAAACTTCTATAACTTTTTTTTTTTTTTTTTTTTGGTTTCACTTTTTTGACTTCAACAACAATCTGTCAAGGCTCTTCTTTAAAATGAGAACAAACTGAAGTCTGTGCTCCCAAGATTAATATTTTTTGAGTTTTTCGACATGGACATGTTTTTCCTCTATGAGCCTATGCACAAGGGTTAACTGCCTTAAAGGTCTTGACTTGGTAGTGAAAAGGACACTTAACCTGCAGAAACCCTGTGAGTTTACACTATTATATTGAATGTAAATGCATTTGTAGTGAGAGCATCTTTTGTAAATTTGCATGAATTTAAACAAATGTTCTATTTTTCTTCCCTAATGCAGAATCGCCTCACGACCCTTTGTGGATCATCGAAGTGACCCGCGCGGGTTCCTCACACACACCCATCAGCACTGCGTTCTTATATTCAGACCCTTTTTATTCTTGTATTATAACCACGTGCGGCTTTTACTCTTCCTTCATGTTTCCAGAATCTGTTTTACCTTTTAAAAGCAATGCAAGCTACATGTAAATAATGCTCATGATCCGTGTACCTTTTTGTAAATATGACTCTTTAAACGACCCTGATTCCACATCCCTGCGTTTTTGTAATTGTGTAGTTTAAGATGCGTGTTCACCAGGGTATGACCATAAGAGCTGATGGTCTGCACGCCCTCTGGTGGAGAGTTTTATAACTTAACTGGATATATCATTTTTCCAGACTAGTTTATGGAAAATAAAATTATTATTTTTTAAAATACACCAATCAGGCATAACATTATGACCTAATATTGTGTTGGACTCCACTAGACCCCTGAAGGTGTGCTGTGGTATCTGGCACCAAGATGTTAGAAGCAGATCCTTTAAGTCCTGTAAGTTGTGAGGTGGATCGGGCTTGTTTGTTCGGCTCATCCCACAGATGCTCGATTGGATTGAGATCTGGGGAATCTGGAGGCCGAGTCGACGCCTCAAACTGGTTGTTGTGCTCCTCAAACCATTCCTGAAGCATTTGTGCTTTGTGTCAGGAGCATTATCCTGCTGGAAGAGCCACCGCCACCAGAATACCGTTTCCATCAAAGGCTGAACATGGTCTCAGCAATGCTTAGGTAGGTGGAGCGTGTCAAAGTAACATCCACATGGATGGAGGACCCAAGGTTTCCCAGCAGAACATTGGCCAAAGCATCACACTGCCTCCGCCGGCTCGCCTTCTTCCTATAGTGCATCCTGGGGCCATGTGTTCCCCCCCCTTTCGGCGGGGTCAGAGGTCACCCTGACTGGTCCATACGCCTCAAACTGAGCTGCTCTGTGTATTCTGACAGCTTTCTATCAGAACCAGCATTAACTTCTGGAGCAGTTTGAGCTCCAGTAGCTCGTCTGTTTGATCGGACCCCACGGGCCAGCCTTCGCTCCCCACGGTCATCAATGAGCCTTGGCCGCCCATGACCCTGTGGCCGGTTCTCCACTGGTCCTTCCTTGGAGCACTTTTGATAGATACTGACCACTGCAGACCGGGAACAGCCCACAAGAGCTGCAGTTTTGGAGATGCTCTGACCCAGTCGTCTAGCCGTCACAATCTGGCCAAACTCGCTCAAATCCTTACGCTTGCCCATTTCTCCTGCTTCACACACATCAACTCTGAGGACAAAATGTTCACTTGCTGCCTAATATATCCCACCCACTAACAGGACCCGTGATGAAGGGATCAGCAGTGTTATTCACTGGTCATAATGTTTTGCCTGATGTGTATGTAAATGTCTCTCCTGTGCTGCTGCTGTTGTGTCACTAGAGGGCAGTGCGCGCACACAACACTATCATCTGATGCTTTAATCACTCCGAGCAGAGAAGAGCGGGAGTTTGGTTATTATTCCAGCTCAAGCTTTATCAGATGAATATTCAGCTGTCGGTGAGAGCAGCACATCTCTGAGCTCCAGCGTTGGGGAGAGCCGTGAAGCAGCCGATGAGAGCTCATTAATGCGACCGCCATTACAGGAGCGAGCCGGAGATGAGGTCAGCTTCAGATCTGACCTCTGATGCTGTCTGGTGGGATACACACTCACTCACACTCTCTCTCTCACACACACACACACACACTCTCTCTCATCACACAGACTCTCTCACACACTCACTCTCACACACACTCATCACAAAGACTGACACGCGCACACACAGACTCACTCACCCATACACACACACTTGCACTGCGCACACTCACCCAAACACACTCACTCTTTCTTTCACTCTCACACACTCACTGTCTCACACACACTCTCTCACACACACACACACACTAACTGTCTCACACTCACTCTCACACACACACTAACTGTCTCACACTCTCACACACTCAGTCTCTCACTCTCACACACACTCACTCTCTCACTCACACACTCACTCTCTCTCACACACACACTGTCTCACACACACTCACTCTCTCACACACACTAAATGTCTCACTCTCACACACACTCACTGTCTCTCACACACTCACTCTCTCACACACACTAACTGTCTCACACTCACTCTCTCACACACACTAACTGTCTCACACTCACTCTCTCACACACACTAACTGTCTCTCACACACACACTGTCTCTCTCACTCTCACACACACTCACTCTCTCTCACACACACACACTAACTGTCTCACTCTCACACACACTCACTGTCTCTCACACACTCACTCACTCTCTCACACTCACTCACTCTCACACACACTAACTGTCTCACACTAACTCACACACACTAACTGTCTCACACACACACTCACTGTCTCTCACTCACTCTCACACACTCACTCTCTCTCTCACACACACACACACACTCTCTGTGCTGCTGAAGATCAGATGAGCAGCTGCTGGGCTTGCTGAGGCGTTGAGTTCGGGTCTCCTGTTAGCAGACGCTCGACAGCGCTCAAACGCCAAACAGAGAGAAGAGTCTCGGAGACACGACCGGATCTGACACTGCTGTACATCACTCACGTTGTAACCATGTTAGCAGTATGTAAATAATAATGGTAACACTAGGTTAAAACAGTTAGCAATGTGCAAATAATGTTATGTTAACGATGTGCAAAACATGTTAGAAACATCCAGGTAACGTGTATAATAATGCTACAGTCTGCTAAATTATGTTACTGACATGTTATGTCATGATAGAAACATGTTAGCAGCTTGTTATTAATGTTTAAATATACTAGCAACGTATTATTAAAACATGTTAGCAATGTGTTAGAACATGTTTTTAACATTTTATTGACTTATTTGAGTAAAGTCTTTAAGCTTTTTATCAAGCCAACATCTAGTTTGAGAAATGCGGCTGCGTGTGGGCAAATTAGCATTGCTTTTATTTGTGTCTTATATTCAGTGAGACCTTGAGCTGAGAATGACATTAGCTTTAAGCAGTCTTTGCAAAAGCAGACTCTCCTTCGCTTGGCAATTGTGCTTTGGTTCATAGCACTCTTTCTCTAAAGTGCCTCAATAAAGCCTATCACCTTATTTGCTAAAGTAATATGGCCCAGTGCGATCCCAAATTACATATAAATGACACAGCAAATTGGAAAATTAGGAGAGGAGGGAAGGGTAATTTGCAAGCAAACAGGGTAAAACCAATTTATTAGGAGAGCAGGGAGAAAAATAGCCAGAGATACTGTCGTCCTTAAAACACAGACTCTGATTTGGGCGCGCAGGTTTATCTCTGAATCTCTAAAGGGTCAAACACTTGCTGGACGGAGCTCTGATATCACTGACCGATGATGGTATGATTCGATTGGTTAAAACATTACCATATAAAATGTTCTCAGATCTCGGCCTTCAGGAGTTGAAAGCAACTTATAAATCACCAGCACTAATTTGGAATGGGTTTCCATGGCCGAGCAACTCATCCACGCCTGACATCACCAAGAGCAATGCAAAGCGTGGGATGCAGTGGAGTAAAGCAGCCGCCACTGGACTCTAGAGCAGTGAGACGTGTTCTCTGAGCGACTTGCCTGACTGCATTGGGCCATGTGTAAAGTTTGGTGGAGATGTTTTTCAGGGGTTGTCCACTTAGGGTAACCCTAACCCACGGAGCAATGGAAGAAGGTGGCCTGGTCTGAGGAATCACGTGTTCTTTTCCATCACATGGATGGCCGTGTGTGTGTGTGGCTTACCTGGGGAACACATGGCCCCAGGATGCACTATGGGAAGAAGGCGAGCCGGCGGAGGCAGTGTGATGCTTTGGCCAATGTTCTGCTGGGAAACCTTGGGTCCTCCATCCATGTGGATGTTACTTTGACACGCTCCACCTACCTAAGCATTGCTGAGACCATGTTCAGCCTTTGATGGAAACGGTATTCTGGTGGCTGTGGCTCTTCCAGCAGGATAATGCTCCTGACACAAAGCACAAATGCTTCAGGAATGGTTTGAGGAGCACAATGACCAGTTTGAGGCGTCGACTCGGCCTCCAGATTCCCCAGATCTCAATCCAATCGAGCGTCTGTGGGATGAGCTGAACAAACAAGTCCGATCCACCTTGCAACTTACTGGACTTAAAGGGTCTGCTGCTAACATCTTAGTGCCAGATACCACAGCACACCTTCAGGGGTCTAGTGGAGTCCACGCCTCGACTTTTGTTCTGTTGAAAAGCCCGATCTAAATAAAGACCTAAAACCTTTTTTAAAAAAGCAGTTTTTATCCACACACCTCGCGGTGATTCTTGCGTTGTTGATTTCTTTCTTCAATGTTCATTCACAAGTTCAGTCCACATCATTCCCGAGGTAAAGGTATGCTTTCCACTCGACTTTATGCTTGATCCCTTTCTCCTTTTTGAGTGTTCTTTAGGAAAGACTGGATGAAGGATGAACTAAACTGAGAAAAGAAGGAAAAAATGGGTCGATGTAACTTCTTTTAACTTAGTCTTTTTAAACTTACTTGGAAATTGTATAGTAAAGACATTAAAGCAATTCAAATGTTGTGAGTAAATAATAATGATTTTACTTTTGGTAATTTTTTACCTTTTTTTATCCCATTTTTCTGAAAATGTTTAATTTTCATGCTCACAAGGTAAATAAATGGATTGGGACTACTGTATAAATATAATTAATATAATAAATCCACTAAATAAAAAATAAAAATAAAAAAAAATCGAATTAAATAATTTAATAAACGATTTAAATAAAAAACAATTTCAGTCATTCATGCTCAAAATAAATAAATAAATGGATAATAACTACTGCATAAATGTAATTTGGTATGATAAAATCACCCTAAAATGCTAAATATTAAATAAAAAATATTATCGAACTAAATTATATAAAAGCGAAAAAAAGAAAAAAAATTGTCGTTCCATGCTCAAAAGAAATACACGGATAATAACTACTGAAAAAATATAATTTAGTATCATAAAAACAAAATTATGATTTTTAAATAAAAAAAATTGTCGAACTAAAATATATAATTTATTTGAAATGTTAAAAATCATTTTTTGAACGGAACACAAACAGTCCCAGAGGGTTCAAATACTATATACTCTCATTTTATACATGTGCGTTTTTATGCTTTCACCCGTTCGAGTAACATGAAGACATTTTTAGTTTCATTCAGTGATAAATATTAGATTAAAATTGAGTTCTGCTGTGTGTTCGGCTTTGATAAAGCTGAAGATCTTTACACACTGAAGCTTCAGCAGAGAATAAAGGTCTGAAACTTCCTGCTCGGAGATCTGGGATCAAAGCAATAAACGGGCTACACACACACACACACACACACACACACACACACACACGCACACTGCCCCTAAACCTACCCATCACAGGAAACATTCTGCATTTTTACTTTCTCACTAAAACTCCTCCTGTGTGATTTATAAGCCTTTTGTAAAGTGGGGCCATGGGTAATGTCCTCATATTTCACCCTCTCCTGTAATACCTGTGTCATACCCATGGCATTATACACATTTGAGTCCTCATATTTCAAAAAAACACACACACACACACACACACCAGAGCATCTGCTCTCTTATTACAGTATTATAGAATAAACGCAAGGCAACGTGAGAATGGAAAATTAATATTTTAATAGCTCACGTATGATCTTTGCCGTGTGCTTCTGCTGTTTGAAGGCGCTGCTAAAGCAATCAAACAATATAAATGAGGGTTATTTTATGAAATGGCACCATTTAAATCAGTCAGGAATCAGTCAGGACAGAACGGTTGGCAGGGTAATGTTGCCTTTTCCTGCTGTCCGACTGGGATTGGGCCGGTTGGTTGTATAGATAGGCCGAGCGTCTCCAAATGAAGAGCGCTGGAAACGGCCCGAGCAGCTCCTCGCTCCGGATGTTAAACCGCGCCGGGAGAGATGCTCGAAGCTCCTGACACACACGTGGAGACGCGAGGGGGACGTCTGGGCGATCCGGGGCGACCCAGGGTCACTCTAGTTTATTTAGGCAATTAATGTAGTCCTCAGAAAGATTTATTTCTAAAATTAGGATGAGGCATGGGTGTGTGTGCACATGGTGGACGGATAGATAGATAGATAGATAGATAGATAGATAGATAGATAGATAGATAGATAGATAGATAGATAGATAGATAGATAGATAGATAGATGGATGGATGGATGTACAGATGGATGGATGGATGGATGGATGGATGGATGGATGGATGGATGTACAGATGGATGGATGGATGGATGGATGGATGGATGGATGGATGAATAGATGCATGGATGGATGGATGGATGGATGGCCGAGGTGCATGTGATGGATGGCTGGATACATGGACGGATGGATAGAAGGATGGATAGACAGATGGATGAATGGATGGATGGACGGATGGGTGAATAGATGGACGGAAGGATGAATGGATGGATGCATGGACGGACGGATGGATGGATGGATGGATGATGGATGCCTGATGGATGGATGGATGATGGATGCCTGATGGATGGATGGTTAGAGGGATGGATGGGTGAATAGATGGACGGAAGGATGAATGGATCGATGAATGGATGGATGCATGGACGGATGGATGGATGGATGGATGATGGATGCCTGATGGACGGATGGTTAGAGAGATGGATGGATGGATGATGGATGCCTGGATGGATGGATGGGTGAATAGATGGACGGAAGGATGAATGGATGGATGGATGGATGGACGGACGGATAGATGGACTCCTTTTGTGTTTAGCAGAAGAAAGTGTTTCAGACAGATTTAGGGTAACTCGAGTAAATGCTGATAATGTTTATTTTTGGGAGAACTGTCCCCAATCGCGAATGAATCACTCGCTTCTTTTCAATGAAATATGCAGAGGAGTGAACTCAGGTGGATTAGGATAGTTTTTGACATTGAGATGATTGGGAAAGAATCTCACAATAAAACAGTGTTCACTCCTGCGTGTTAGCGAAGCGGTGTGAGTCGGTTCGCGATTCAGTCTAAATGAATCGAACAGCTCGCGAATCGTTTGGAGCGTGTTCTCACACAGTAAAACACACGCGAGATCACATCCAGATCATTGGATAAAGTGGACGTTTACCTACAATCCATCCAAATCAAACCTGAGAGTACTTTGCCAGCGATGAAGATGGACTCGTGAAGCTTGTGAACGACCCAGGTAAAGACATTTTCCAAGCGATTCAAAACACAACAGTACGCGAAAGCAATTAAAGGGACAGTTTGCCCACCAAAATAAGTTTTTTTCCAAAGTTGTTCTCAAGTTGTTCCAAAACCTGTACGAGTCTCTTTCTTCTGCTGAACACAAAAGTAGATATTTTGTAGAATGTCAATAACCATACAGCTGATGAACGCCATTGACTTGCATTGTATTTTTCCCCTATTATTGGAAGTCCATCAACTGTTTAGTCCCCCATATTCTTCAAAATAGGGGAGAGTGGGGTAAGATGAGCCACAATGATCCAATATTTGTAGACTTGGACACAGAATTTGTACTTTGACAAGCCAAAAACTGTTTTTAAAGTGAATTTGTGCTTTTCGCTTCTCCCTTGTGTCTCTCCCATTCACTGTCTGGCAGAAATTATGGGTGGTTCCAAAAATAAATGGTCACGTGACGATAAAAGTAATTGGTTGCCAAGATAAAGGAGGTGGATTAACTTACCCACTGGCTCATCTTACCCCCACATCTTCTTTTGTGTTTGGCAGAACAAAGAAATTCAACTTGAACCTCTGGTGCTCTTCGGTTATTTCTGACCGAAACATTTTCTGTTTTGAAATTTAAAAAAGCATCGCTTCATCGGAACGATATGAAACCTGGTGACTTCTCTAGCATTAGGTATGTAAACACACACAAAAAAATTGGGGTCGTGATTGATTCGAGCATGCTAATTGGTCGTAAAAAAAATAAAAAGTAGCATTCATTGTCATCGGTCATAAATGAGAAAGGAAATAGGAAATTAATGGGAAATATACAAAAACATTAAAATGTACAATCTACAAATCGGCCACAATGCTAAAAAAAGTCATCAGAGTGACTGACACATCCACACACACACAGACACACACACTGTATACATAATAATAATAATTATTATCATAATGCATAAACTAACACTTTAAATCACAATTTCAATCAAAAATAATTATCTAAAACATTATAATAAATAGTCTTTGAGATTTTTTAAATATATATTCATATCTATCTAAACAAATAATTAAATGTTTCCAGAAGAGAACTGGGGATCCTCACGCCTCTCCACAGAGACCTCTAGTGGTTACACCTGTGGTTGATTTCATAATAATCCCAAACGAGGGCGCTAATCTGCTTTAAAAAAACTATTTTGAAGGCCTAGACACTATTTTAACCTGGAATACGTTTTAATTATAAAAAATGTGTTTATTTAAAAACAAAAATGTGTTCTGTAGGATTTGATTGTTAAACTTTGTGACTAACCTAGTCACCAATATTATTATTTACAATATCATTCCTGTCTATTATTGTCATTCTAGTCCTTTAATTAATTGTATTTATTATTTCTGTTGAATGTCTATGCATGTGTTATCATCTATCATCAAAATGGAAAAATGTTTCATGCCACAATTAATAAAACAAAAACATTTGTGTCACATTTTCAGTGGCAAAAATAGACCATATTGCATAAGAATTAATAAGTACCATGAAATCCTCTCAAAATACAAAAGAAAATAGAAAAAATATCATTGACGAAAAATAAATGACATTGGTTTTACTGGGGTGGAGGAAGTTTAATTTTTAGGTGTCACTTATGACCGGGAAGATAACCAATGTTACCCCAAAGAAAAGCACCAGAGGGTTAAATGTTTTGAGTTGCCCATACATTTCATACCTGCGCCCACTCTCCTCCATCTTCTTTTGTGTTCGGCAGAACAAAGAAATTCATGAGAGTGAATAAATGATGACAGAATTAAAAGGTTAGTCCACCTAAAAATGAAACTTCTGTCATTAACTCCTCTCCCTAATGTCGCTCCACACCCGTAAGACCTCCGTTCATCTTCACACACAGTTTAAGATATTTTATATTTAGTCCGAGAGCGTATGCAAGTGTATGCACACTATACTGTCCATGTCCAGAAAGGGAATAAAAACATCATCACAGTAGTCCATATGAGACATCAGTGGGTTAATTAGAGTCTCTTGAAGCATCCAAAATACATTTGGGTCCAAAAATAACACAAACTACGACTTTATTCAGCATTGGCTTCTCTTCCGCGTTTGTGTTCAATCCTCAGATAAAGATTCAAACGGTTATGATTCAGTGAATCGATCAATGATTTGGATCGCCAATGTTACGTGATTTCAGCAGTTTGACTCGCGATCCGAATCATGAATCAATTGGCTGATCCATAACCGTTCGAATCTTTATTTGAGGATTGAAAACTGAATTTTTGGGTAAACCGAGTTTTGTGTGCACTGCCCCTTTAAATGTTTAGAGTGGCCCAGCTCTGCTTCAACACGCATTTCATACTTGCACTACTGTCGGGATTTAAAGTGCGGTTCATAAAACAAACAATTGAACTTTATTGTGTTGGAGTTTGTTTCTTGGGACATAAACACATTTGCCTGCTCAGCGGTTCAGCCTCATTAGAAGACTTCCCGGTGTTCATATGTGTGTGTTTAGCATTAACCTTCAAGATTAATGTTTGCTTGCGTGGCAATCTGAACGCTTCCAATTCTCCGAATGTTTGTTTGCATCGTCACATCGCATCGAAGCCTCAGTGATGGAGCCCTTCTGGCATTGCTGGTTAATACGCTCAGCCTGTCAGTGTATAGATTTCTGGACACTTTGGGCTGGAGATCGTCCGTAATAACACACACTCGGTGAGATGAAGGAATGAGGGCATGTCATTCCTTTAGAGGAGAGGCCTCCCAGGCGTCAGCAAAAAGCTTTCTTTCAGCGATTCAGCGTTTTTTGAGCAGATGTTCTCGTATTTAGGCTGAGCTCTAATCACAGGTACGGTTCTTCTGCTCTCTCCCGAACCGAGCTTTCATTAGAGGGTCCAAAACTGACTCGCTCCTTTGCTTTTGTTTCTCGCTTAATTTTCCTTTGTTGTTTCACATGCATCATCTCACTAACTCATGGGTAAAGGACTTGGGATTTTTTGTGGTGCCATTAGCAGGAAAAACCAATTTAAAAAGGGGGGTCTAATGCACTTAAAGGTGCCCTTGAATGATTAGAAACAATATGTTAAATTGCTCTCTGATATCTACATAGAGGGTATGTGGCTTATTTAAGGGCAATAATTGTCCAGATTCAGTTCTACAGGTCCATTTACAACATTATTAATTGTCCCTAGGATGTAATGCTCTGTTTTCGCCTTATATGGAAGAGTCATGAATATTAATGTTGAGCTCTGCTCTGATTGGCTTATTTCAGCAGCTCACAGCAGTTCAGCGAATCGGCTCGTGAGTCCTGACAGAACACAGACCGACTGAACGACACTTTAAGCAGAACATCTCAACGGAGATTGATCAAATGCAGATTACTGGTTGGTGTTTTCAGATCATCCGCGCGCCAGAAAGTGCTCGCGTTTGTGCGGTTGCCAGATTTCAGTAATTAAATCCCCAACAAAGCTTTTCTGTGGAAAAAACCTGTATACACTCCAGTTTTTACCTAAACATGTCCAATCTGGCAACCATATGCACACAAGCTCTCTCTCTCTCTCTCTCTCTCTCTCTCTCTCTCTCTCTCTCTCTCTCTCTCTCTCTCTCTCTCTCTCACGCACGGACGGACGATCTGAAAACACCAATAAACAAGTAAAACT